>NC_087278.1:4200000-4470994 GCF_015220805.1 Pogoniulus pusillus
AAACCAACAGCCTGTTCCAAAAGGTGCATTCAAGAATGAGAAAGGACAGAAGAAATGGAAGAATTTATAAAGTGTTTGCCCTTTTGCTTCCTACTTTTGGTGAAATTTCATCTTTCCAGAGACTGATTTGAGAGTCCTCAGCATTTAAACTGGAAAATAGAATGGTAGGGGCTGGAAGGGAAAATCAACTCCAACCTCCTTGCCAAAGCAGATGGACTCAAACTGATGACAAGAGTTAACATTTGTGGCCTGATGGAAGTTCGTGTGGCATTGTGGAGCTCTGGGGGTCTGCCAATGAGTTCTAATGGCTCATCAGAGTTGTATCTGCTACATGTATTTGTACACATACATATCTTTTTGCCTCAAAAGGCTTACATTTCCTATATATGAACCTGTGTTCCCACTTTTCAGTATAAAAGCACATATATTGAAGTAATTAAAAACCCATCAACAATTAGAACTGACTTTGTGGTGTGCAGACTTGGAATTTATCATATCTGTTCTGTGGTGTTCCTTGTAACCCTCTGCATATTTCTGCCATGAGCAGACCCACATCACTCTTCACTAGTTTATAAGGAAATGTAAGCACAGATGAAGCAAACTGAGTTCTGTAGTATGTTTGAAGAAATATTAATAAATACTTCTAACATGTGGCATGGTAGCAAAAAAAAAAATTAACCTGCAAAACATCAGAAACGGCCCCAGAAAAGACAGCAAAAAGTTCATTCTAACCAGCAACACACTCTAAAACCTATTCAAAAGGGCAAGAGTTGTACTGACAAACAACACCTTTTACTAGACCAGACTGACACATTTGGGAGATGGAGGCATTTGTGCACAAAGGCAAACCTTCAGATCTAAAATAGCAACTGCAGCCTTTAGAGATGAATACAAGGAGAGAAGATGCAAGCTGCGTGTCTCGGGCTGCATATCTCAGGCCATCTGAGAGAAGAAGCAGTTGGTATTTGGGAAGCAGAGGAGTTGCAAAGAGAAAAGGTGCTGAGTGTAAGTTGATTTTAATGAAAGTGCAAGAATGGCTGCAAGGGGCCATAGCAGAGCTCTAGATCAGAGATGTGTTTAAATCGGTATCCTGCCTTAAAGAATGGACCATACAAAGAGGAAGCTCCCATCAGTGCACAGGTCTTCACCTTCTCTTGTCACATACCACCTTAGATGACAGCAATGTTTTAACGTGCACCAAACATACTCAGTTGAAACTCTGTGAGATAGATGATACATCACATTCAAACCTAATTACAGGTCCGTTGTGTTTGCAGTTCGAATGTCTAAGTTCAAGGAGGCAATTTCAAAGGCTGAAGTGAAATACTGCTTCAGGGGTTTAACTGATGCACAGTAACGACCAAGGGAATTGGTCTTCATTGACTAAGGGTATTTTATCCTTGATGGAGAAATACATTAACGCCATTATTCAGGATTTAACTAAACGTTTGAATCCTGGCATAACTCAGAACAGTTAGAGAAGCAGTACGGCGAAAAATAGAGCACAACTGTCTCGAAAGAACAGTTTCGATCCTTGTCAGAAGAGCACCAGAACCACCTAGTGGAATTTTCACTTATTACAAGGACTCTAAAATGCCCTCTTGTAAGCTGTACAGCAATACCTGCTGCCGTATGGGGACTTACTGTGTGCTGGATCACAGGAGCTAGTGCTGGGGAGAGCCCCGCTAGGTTTCTGACCCATCTTGCTGTCATGCAAGGCTATGACTCTGCTGTATGCTTCTTTACACCTGTTTCAAATGGATCAAAGGAGGATGATGTTTGCACTGCTCATTCTGAGAGTTTTCTCACTTGTCATAGAATCATAGAATCAATCAGCCAGGTTGGAAGAGATCTCCAAGATCATCCAGTCCAACCTAGCACCCAGCCCTAGCCAATCAACCAGACCATGGCACTGAGTGCCTCATCCAGGCTTTGCTTCAACACCTCCAGGGACAGTGACTCCACCACCTCCCTGGGCAGCCCATTCCAATGCCAATCACTCTCTCTGCCAACAACTTCCTCCTAACACCCAGCCTAGACTTCCCCTGGCACAACTTGAGACTGTGTCCCCTTGTTCTGTTGCTGGTTGCCTGGCAGAGGAGACCAACCCCACCTGGCTACAACCTCCCTTCAGGTAGTTGTAGAGAGCAACGAGGTCCCCCCTGAGCCTCCTCTTCTCCAGGCTGCACACCCCCAGCTCCCTCAGCCTCTCCTCATAGGGTTTGTGTTCCAGGCCCCTCACCAGCTTTGTCACCCTTCTCTGGACACCTTCCAGCACCTCAACATCTCTCTTGAATTGAGGGGTCCAGAACTGTACACAGTACCGAAGATGTGGCCTGGCCAGTACTGAGTACAGGGGCAGAATAACCTCCCTCAAGGGAGGCACAAAGCCCATTGGATATATGGTCCAAGGTGCACCACAAGAGCAGGCAGCATTTAGCAGTCTGCTGTATCCAGTTGTTGCTAATGACAAGATGTGTTGGTATACAATGCTGTGCCACAATAAATCCAACACACATTGAGATTTTCCAGGTCCAGTTCTAGAAACAAACAGGTTTCTAGGGGAAACAGGTTTCATCTCAGATGTTTACATACTGAGATTAATCCCCCCCTCTGTAGATTATTTTCCCCCTGGATGTCATTAGTTAATTATTTCCGTTGTATTTTCTCTTGTATGAAGCCAGAGTCACAGAATGGTTTCAGTTGGAAGGGACCTCCAAAGGACATCCAGTTCAACCTCCTCTGCAGTCAGCAGGCTGATCCTAAACCAGATCAGCCTGCAGGAGGCTCAGGGGTGATCCCAGTTTAAGAGTGACAGGGATCTGCTGGATCAAAGGTTAAAACCTGTTTTCAGTTTTGGGCTCCCCAGTTTTTAAGAGGGACAGGGATCTGCTGGAGAGGGTCCAGCAGAGGGCTAGGAGGATGATGAGGGGACTGGAGGGCATGGCTTATGAGGAGAGGCTGAGGGACCTGGGGCTGCTTAGTCTGGAGAAGAGAAGACTGAGAGGGGATTTGATAAATGTTTATAAGTATCTGAAGGCTGCCAGGAGCGGGGGGACAGGCTCTGCTCACTGCTCCCTGGGATAGGACAAGGAGCAATGGGTGTAAGTTGCAGCAAAAGAGGCTCTGCCTCAACACAAGGGGGAACTTCTTTACTGGAAGGGTCACAGAGCACTGGAATAAGCTTCCCGGAGAGGTTGTGGAGTCTCCTTCTCTGGAGCCTTTGAAGGCCTGTCTGGATGTGTTCCTGGGTGATCTGTTAGACAGTATTGTCCTGCTGTGGCAGGGGGGAGGGACTCGATGATCTCCTTGGGTCCCTTCCAACCCCTAACATCCTATGAGCTTGTGATCATTGCTGTCTACAACTACCTGAAGGGAGGATGTAGCCAGGTGGGGTTGGTCTCTTCTCCCAGGCAACCAGCAACAGAACAAGGGGACACAGTCTCAAGTTGTGCCAGGGGAGGTCTAGGCTGGATGTTAGGAGGAAGTTGTTGGCAGAGAGAGTGATTGGCATTGGAATGGGCTGCCCAGGGAGGTGGTGGAGTCACCGTTCCTTGAGGTGTTGAAGCAAAGCCTGGCTGGGGCACTTAGTGCCATGGTCTGGTTGATCGGTTAGGGCTGGGTGCTAGGTTGGCCTGGATGATCTTGGAGGTCTCTTCCAACCTGGCTGATTCTATGATTCTATCAGGTTGCCCAGAGCCCTGCTAAGCTTCACTTTGAATACCTTCAGGAATAGGTCCCCAACCACCTCCCTGAGCAACCTACTTCAGTGTTCCACTAGCCTCATGGTAATGAACCTGTTCCTAACATCCAACCTAAATCTGCTCTCCTCTAGTTCCAAGTCACTGCCCCTCATCCTATCAGTACAACTCCTTGTAAACTGGACGTGTGGAATGTAAAGTATCCACAGTAGAGACCTCAGACCCCTCACATCAGTGTGTCTTTAATTCAGCAGGAAGAAATAGTCCCCTTTAAGGCATGACTCATTTGATGCAATTTAAGCCTTTGCTTTAGGATGAGGTGAATCATGTCGCAGAAACAACTGCATTTCTCCCAGCAAGAAACAGGACATGTATCTCCTATGGCTATGTCTGAGATGTAAATATGAATTTCACTGATACAGCCAGCAACTGAAATTTTATCTCTTCACAGGCTCCTCTTTTGCTGAAATAGAATAAGACATAGCAAGTTCAATGCAGGTCAAACCAGACACTAATGATTCCCTTTCAGCTCTCTACCTGCAGTGTGTTTTCAGGATGGTGCATTTGCATGCATTGGATTTGCAAATGGAATTAAACATTTTTGGATACATTTTAAAACGTTCACAAATAATTTGCACCGTTTTCTTGGTGTCTGTTTCCCCAAGCCAATTCATTTCAGCAGAAAGGAAACAATCTGGCAAGTTTCCAACACATCCATGAGTGAGGACTGTAGCAGCAGTTGTTGCAAGGAACTTAAAAATGAACACATATGTATGAAAAGCAGAGGGTTTTTTTGCAATAATGCAATGCCTTGCTGCACTTCTGGAACACCTCTGCTATGAGGAAAGGCTGAGGCAGCTGGGATAGTTCAGGTGAGACACAAGGCCAGGCTGGATGAGGCTCTGGCCAGACTGATCTAGGGTAGGGTCTCCCTGGGCATGGCAGAGGGGTTGGAATTAGATGATCCTTGTGGTCCCTTCCAACCCTGACTGACTCTGAGGGAGACTTTAGAGCTGCCTTCCAGTACCCAAAGAGATGCTACAAGAAGGCTAGAGAGGAAAGGGGAGGAAAAAGGTATCTATTAGCAGCACAAGGGGGAATAGCTTTAAGCTGAGCGAGAGTAGGTTCAGAATGGATTTTAGGAAGAAGTTCTTCAGTATGGAATTGGTGAGGCTCTGCAATAGGCTGCCCAAGGAGGTCGTGGATGCCTCCTTCCTTGGGGGCTGTCCAAGGCCAGGTTAGATGAGGCTTTGACCAGCCAAGTCTAGTTGAGAGGTCTCCCTGCTCACAGCAGCAAGGTTGAAATGGATGATGTCTGAGATCCAACCTAAGCCATTCCATAATTCTATGATTCTATTCACTTAATGAGTGGAAGATACAAATCATGCACAGTGTTTGAACTTGATTCTATGATTTCAGTCTTTGAAGTTATAATTAACCTTTGGGCCCGTTCTCTTTCATGCATTTCTGACTTGCCATTCCTGGAGGTGTTCAAAAGAAGACTGGGTGAGGCACTTAGTGCCATCATCTAGTTGATTTGACAGGTTGGCCTGGATAATCTTGGAAGTCTCTTCCAACCTGGTTGATTCTATGATAATGCACAGTTGAAAGAGTGATGAATTTTCCCCCCACATAGCCCTTTCCTGGGGGACATAATTTAATAAAGATGTGCTTTGAAACCTTTTTTTTTTTTGAATGGCTGGTTAGATGGTGCACTCTAAACCACTGAACAATGTCACTAAGGTTCATTCTCTTTGAGATTGGTTGGGGCAAAATATCACTGCCATTGCTTTTCATTGCTCGTGCTCTAATATCATATAGAGGTTGGCAAAGCAAAAAGCTTCAAACAGCAAAGCCAAGAAAGGGAAACTGTGAGCAAGCTAAACGTTACATGAGAAGCAGATTGGCTAAGGATATGTTAAATGATAGCATCCAATTAAATGATTGTGTAATACTTCTGTTTTACATATGTATTACTATCTGTACAGCTTTACATATCATCCAAACACCTCACAGTACTGCAACAGTCGCTTCAGCCCATATGTTTTAAATGTTCTCAAGAGCCTTGTGTCAAACAATGCACTGAACAAGCATGCTGGGCTACTGAAGTGTGCTAGTTTGAAGCTAGCTAGTGTATTTTGGTGAGGAGAATTAGATCATAGGCTGTGAAAAGGAAACAATGCTGATGGCTACTGCACTCATAGGCTTGCTGAGATGTGTAAGAACAAGAACATAAACATAGATAAGGGAGTTGCTCTCTGGCTTTTTGGGCTACACTTTTCTCTCTAACCTGCCATCTGTGTGACTAATCCTTCTGCTTCCTAACCTCCCTGGCTGACCCTCCAAACTCAGCTCGAATATAATGCAAAGTCTGGGGTAAGGAAGAGGTGTGGGAAGGAAGTGGAAGGGTGGTTGGGAGCCTCTCCTGGACACTCTGTTTTCTGGGAGGGCTGTTGTGTTTCTGTATTGCTTTATAACTTGTCTGTTTCTGTATATGTTGTAAATATCTGCTTGCATGTTGTGCTAAGCTGTAAATATAAAGCTTCTTTCAATTTCCAGATTGACTGAGCCTACTCTGGGTGATTTTACTTAAGGGAGGGGAGGGGGGGAGGCAGGTAACACCCAAACCATCACCTAAAGTAGCAATAAGCTTCACCAGGAAATGCAAAGGAACTCCAGAACTTTGCAGACACACAGCCAAGCACAATGAGGAATGCACTGCCAAGCCAACTTCTCAGCTGCTTGCAAGACTGCTTTGATGAAAGTAGTGAAAGTCAGAACCCTTGTGTGTACACTACAGAGACCAGTGTTTGTTCTTTATGTGTCATGACAACTTTCAGCACATCACCTAAACAGGCTTAAGAAACCAGGTGGTGAGGACACGGCGAGAGCAAACAGCTCCGAAACATTATCATGGCAACTGCCCTTGAGATAAAAACAACGAAGCAGAAAAGATGAACAATACAAAGAATTGATCCTGTGTGGTACTTTCCAAAGCCAGGTGTCTGATAGCCACTGAAATACAGCAGGTTAGAGTCTTACAGCCGTTCTACTCGCTGTGGGTAACAACTGACCCTCAGCACTACCACTAATGCTCATCTCTTACAGTCCAGTGAAAGAATTGGTTACACAGAGATATCTCCTTTAGCACATCAGCCTACACTTTGACAGGTAACTGGGAAAGGTGGAGTTTTGGGTTTATTTTCTTTTTTAAGAGTTTTGCCACTTGCAAGACATCAGGAGGACGTGATAGAAATTGAATCTGAATGCAGAATCCCAGGTATTCAGAATGATGTCTGTTGAGATTCTGATGACAGGTTTCTGTAGTATCAGTAAACACATTTCTGACTCTCCCCTTCACTTCAACTTACCTTGGCATTTTCCCATCAGAAGATTTATCTTTCAGACCCTCTGAGTGTATTTACTGCCTAGGTAATTGCTATGTGCACAGTCAAACCCAGTAAGTGAGTTTCAGGATTGTTTTCAGGACACTAATTCTTCACTGCCCTGTTAATGGGTCCACACTGAATTATGAGCAACATCTTCTTGGATTCTCAGAAGATAAACTCAGCTCATTGCATACTTACACAGAAGAAAAATGCCAATGAGAAGTAACCCAAATGAAATGCTAAAATGCTGTTGCTTATGGAAATGTAACAAATTGTCAGCAGTAAACACAAACCTCAGTCATTTTGCTCAACAGCATCTCCTGCAAAAGCAGTGAGGAGGTTTTATTCTTGACACATTGGAATAATCTGTGCTAAATCCCTGGGGAAAAGCAGAGAAGATAGCAGCCTGTTTGCTTCTCTTCCTTATCTGAACTCCAGAGACCATTAGAAATCTGATGGTGAAAAGCTGAAGTGCATTATCCCAAAAATCCCCAGAACCTTGGCTTAAGTCAAACATCTTCAAAGAATCTTGTTAAAAATCTTTCTTATATCAAGGCATTCTTGACACAAATCTTCTTCCCTGAACCATTATTCTCCATAATGTCTAAGACAAGGTCATAGAATCATAGAATCAACTAGGTTGGAAGAGATCTCCAAGATCATCCAGGCCAACATAGCACCCAGCCCTAGCCAGTCAACTAGACCATGGCACTAAGTGCCTCATCCAGGCTTTGCTTGAACACCTCTAGGGATGGTGACTCCACCACCTCTCTGGGCAGCCCATTCCAATGCCATTCACTCTCTCTGCCAACAACTTCCTCCTAACATCCAGCCTGAACTTCTCATGGCACAACTTGAAACTCTCCCCTTCTTCTGTTGCTGGTTGCCTGGGAGAAGAGACCAACTCCACCTGGTTACAGCCTCCCTTCAGGTAGTTGTAAACAGCAATGAGGTCTGCCCTGAGCCTCCTCTGCTGCAGGCTTCTCATCTTACACATTATCTGTAAATCAGTATTCTGATGTCCTGTAATTGTTTGTTAATAACAGCAGTAAAAATACTGAGGGAAAATAGAGGTTTAGATCACATTTTAGAGAGTGTTCTAGGAGCTATCAATCCAGGAAGATGATTTCCTGCCACAAAGAGCCAACAAGCTAATCTGAAGTCTAAAGGAAGACAAGAAATCCTAACTAAAAATAATGGTATTTGAAGTTGTCTGTATAGCTGCCTGGTAATGTGTTAACAGTTTGGATGGACATAAGGACTTTATCTCTTCCAGGTGTATCTGATACTTGCATAGACTCTATGGGTGCTACTTCCCTATGTATTTCCAGGCCTTCTTGCTAAGCCCATTAACATCTAATGGCAGTTGTTTCCCACTCCTGACATCCCAGCCTTGCATCTAACTCCCTCATTTACTACCAGCTCTCCTCAGCTCCCAGTTTCTCTTTCCCATGCATCAGTTCTAGCAAGTTTCCAAAGCCAACCACTCCATATGCTTAGAGGCATATTAAGCTTCTGTCTTTTTTTCCTCCCTCTCACATTAAGTCACATGTTATGCTTCTGTTACCCAGGGAGTCACAAATTACCACCACCACCCCCCAGATTTCACGGATCAGAGCACATAACCTGAGATAATGAACTTTCCTGGTGGATGTCATCTACCAGTGCTAGTGAATACTTTGCTATTAAAAGCAGGCAAGAAGAATTACGTCTGCTTGCAAATTGTTGCTCAGCTCCAACAAAAGGAGCAGTGCAGATCTATCACTACTGCTTAGCAAGGTACGCTTATGAACTAGGCTGATGCTTTGCCATCCATCCTCCTCAGCTATGGCTTTGGTGCTTATCGATTGCTCACATAAATCTTACATAAATTTAACTCCTAAGACAGGGAGCACAAATGACTTTGTGTTTGGTTATGTTCACTGAGAGCAGAGCAGAAGCACACTGTGGGTGGGAACACAAATGTTTAAAATACTTAGCTCTGCATAGTTCTTTTGCTTTCTGTGTGCACGTGAGTGAATATGCATTTCTTTGAGGCTCACTGGAGGGGGGAATATTGTAAAGGTAGACATTATGACTGTGTTTTCCATCGTCAAGTAGATCATGCATGTGGAAGAGAGGATGGAGACTGCCACATAGCCTTTAGAAGCTCATCTGCAGCTAGTCAACATATGAGGAGAGGCTGAGGGAGCTGGGGTTGTTTAGCCTAGAGAAGAGGAGGCTCAGGGGTGACCTTGTTGCTCTCTACAACTACCTGAAGGGAGGTTGTAGCCAGGTGGGGTTGGTCTCTTCTCTCAGGCAACCACCAATAGAACAAGGGGACACAGTCTCAAGTTGTGCTGGGCAAAGTACAGGTTGGGTGTTAGGAGGAAGTTGTTGGCAGAGAGAGTGATTGGCATTGGAATGGGCTGCCCAGGGAGGTGGTGGAGTCACCATCCCTGGAGGTGTTCAAGCAAAGTCTGGCTGAGGCACTTAGTGCCATGTCTGGTTGATTGGCTAGGGCTGGGTGCTAGGTTGGCCTGGATGATCTCGGAGGTCTCTTCCAACCTGGTTGATTCTATGTTGCTTTAAATGGTAGCATGGAGTCTAGACCCTGAGATAATCAGGAGTTTGAGCTGACTCCTCCAGAATGATAAAAAATGCTGTTTCTGGTAAGTGTGTCACAGAATCACAGAATCAGTCAGGTTGGAAAAGACCTTTGAGATCATCAAGTCCAACTTATCACCTAACATTATCTAATCAATTAAATCATGGCACCAAGTGCCATATCCAGTCTTTTTAAACACTTCCAGGGATGGTGATTCCACCACCTCCTTGGGCAGCCCATTCCAAAGGCCAGTCACTCTTGCAGTGACTAACTTCTTCCTAACATCCAGCCTAAACCTCCCCTGGTGCAGCTTGAGACTGTGTCTCCTCATTCTGTTACTGGTTGCCTGGGAGAAGAGGCCAAGCCCCACCTAGCCACAGCCTCCTTTCAGGCAGTTGTATACAGTGATAAGGTCCCCTCTGCACCTCCTCTTCTCCAGGCTGAGCAATCCCAGCTCATGTTTGTGTAACCTGATTGCCTCAAGCAGATTCTGATAACTATAACTCCATACACATACATGATATGTATGATAACGGATAACAGATAACTTACTACTGATACTACTTACTACAACCCATAACTTACTACTACATTTCAATATCTGAAGGGGACCTGCAGGAAGGCTGGGGAGAGGCTGTTTAGAAGAGTTTGTAGCAATAGGATGATGGGCACTGGTTTTAAACTGCAGCAAGATAGATTTTAGGTTGGCCTTTAGGAAGAAGTTCTTTACAATGAGTGGTGAAATACTTGAACAGGTTGTCCAGGTAGGCAGTTGAGGCCCCATCCCTGGAGGTACTCAAGATCAGACTTGATGTGACTCTGAGCAACCTGATCTAGTGGCAGGTGTCCCTGCCCTCTGCAGGGGGGCGGTTGGACAAGACAACTGTGCTGGTTTGAGGCTAACTGGAATATTTTAATGAGAAAAAATAGATTATAGCCTGTGAAAAGAAAGCATTGGTGGGGTCTACTTCACTGATAGGTTTGCTGAGACATACAAAAGCAAGGGCAAAACATAGACAAGACAGTTCTGTCTGTTGGTGTCTGTTTTCTCTCTGGGCTTCTGCTGTTCTGCTTGGATCTGTGTAACCCAACTAAATCATTCTCGTTCTAACTCCCCTTGCTGATCCTCCCAACTCACCTTGTGTGCAAGGCAGAGTCTGTGATAAGGTAGAGATCTTTAAACCTGGCAGTGCTGGGTTAACAGCTGGACTTAGAATCATAGAATCAACCAGGTTGGAAGAGACCTCCAAGATCATCCAGTCTTTTCCAATCAAAGTGATGTTATAGAGGGGTAGAAAGAAGGTGGAAGGGTTGTTGGGAGCCCCTCCTGGGGACTCCAATTCCTGGAAGGGGTATTGTGTTTCTGCATTACTTGTAACTTGTATATTTCTCTAGATAACTATAAGTATTTGTACTATATTGTAAGCATCTGCTTGTATATTGTGCTGAGCTGTGAATATAAAGCTTCATTCTTTAACTTCCAGCTGGCTGAGTCTAGTCTGGGTGACATCATTGCATGTGGGGGAGGCAGGTAACTCCCAAACCATCACATCTTATTTTTTGCCACCACACTTGAGGGTCCTTTCCAACCCAATGCAATCTGTGAACCTGTCAATCTGTCAAGCAGCTTTCAATACCTGAACAAAAGTAAGGTCTAACTTCTTAAACTTCCCTCCCCCCACTTTCAGTAGGTTCTGTCATGACTGCATCTGAATCAGGTGTTTAATTCCTTGATGAAAAACACAGACTGTAAGAGATTTAGAAGCTGACTTGCTGTTTTGAACCCCTAACAGTAGAAACATCTCTCATTTTCTAACCACAGAGGAAGGGACTTTACACTACAGCTTTTGCAAATGTGTTATCTGAATAGAATTTAGATATCCTTGCACATCAAAATGTATTTAGCTGCATTTCCTCAGATTGGTTTTTCAAACTGTGACAGTGAAATCAAATCCATGCAACATGAATCTGCATTTTTATGCATTATTTTATGCATGCATTTCCTGCCTGTCATGAAGAACATTCCTTAAAGTAAACAATGAAGAAGAAAAAAGGACTAACATGCACATAACCTTGTAATGATTAGACTATGATGAAAGGGATCACAAAGACCTGCCAATAACTATTTTAAGGGTGTAAACACTGGGGCTGCTGTAGAAAACTTGAGGTAATAGTATGTAACTTTCAAACAAAGCAGACTGAAGGTTACTGTCTACAACTACCTGAAAGGACACTGTAGCCAGGTAGGGTTGGTCTCTTCTGCCAGGCAACCAGCAACAGAACAAGGGGACACAGTCTCAAGTTGTGCCAGGGTAGGTATAGTCTGGATATTAGGAAGAAGTTCTTCACAGAGGGAGTGATTTCCCATTGGAATGGGCTGCCCAGGGAGGTGGTGGAGGCACCGTCCCTGGGGGTCTTCAAGAAAAGCCTGGATGAGGCACTTAGTGCCATGGTCTAGTTGATTGGTTAGGGATGGGTGCTAGGTTGGACTGGATGATCTTGGAGGTCTCTTCCAACCTGGTTGATTCTATGATCCATTAAAGGTTTCTCACCACCATCTGTTGGGATTTTGTATTGCCCTTTATGGAAAATGACTGAAACCTCATTACTTTGAAAGTTAAACACAATGAAGGACAGAATCCTTGAAGATGACCTTCCACCCGTTGCCCCTTGTCCTGTCATTTGGCATCACTGAGCAAAGCCTGGCTCCATCCTCCTGGCACTCACCCTGCACATATTCAGGAGCCTCTCAGGCTCCTCCTCTCCAAGATAAACATGCTCAGCTGGCTCAGTCTCTCCTCGTAAGGAAGATCTCCCACTCCCTTCATCTTTTTTGTGGCTCTAAAGTAGAACAAGTTGTTGCCTAGGACAACAAAATCTTTAGTGACTATTTATTTTATCTAGTGGGCTAGGAGGAAAAGTTATTTTCTAGTTGGTTTTATTTTCAAAGGGAAGAAGAAGTCTCGGTTTGGGCTACCTTTGATTTACACCCTGGAAAATAAATCACGTTCTGAAATGTGAAACCTTTTTAGAGAACACTTTGATTTTAGGCAGAAAATTGAGATGTTGTGCTGAGGGGTTTGGTTTAGTCAAGGACTTGCCAGTGTGAAACTAATGATTGGACTTGATGAGCTTGAAGGTCTTTTCCAATCTAAGGAACTCTGTGATTCTGTGATCAGGTGATAAGGCAATTGCTTTGCTGCACGAATGGAGGAAGACTTTGTTAGGATACTTCAGCCACGTTGTCTTCTCTGGCACTAGGCAGAGTAGGTTGCTTTAATGAAAAAAATAACCTTGCATTATAAATCAATCATTTGTGTGTTACAGGACAAGAAAATGATCCTGCAGGTGGAACACAATAGGTGCTAAAATTGCTCAGCTTTGACTATTAGTGCTAAAAATTGCTGCCAATCACCGCCTGATTAGAATTTGTTTTGAAGAGAGAGTGGAGCACAGGGGAAAGAAGAGAAAAAGCTCTGCCTTTTTTTTCTTTAAGAGCAAAGATTTACCTCATAAAAGAGGCAAACCTGATTGTTCCAAATTATACCATTTTGATATGACTAAAATTTTTACGCTTCAAAATCAATACAGGATATAGGGGGACTTAGGAAGAGAACTCTGCACGTTTCAATGGCTACATCTGTCTACAACTACCTGAAGGGAGGTTGTAGCCAGGTGGGGTTGGTCTCTTCTGCCAGGCAACCACCAATAGAACAAGAGGACACAGTCTCAAGTCGTGCCAGGGCAGGTCTAGGCTGGATGTTAGGAGGAAGTTGTTGGCAGAGAGAGTGATTGGCATTGGAATGGGCTGCCCAGGGAGGTGGTGGAGTCACTGTCCCTGGAGGTGTTGAAAAAAAGCCTGGCTGAGGCACTTAGTGCCATGGTCTGGTTGACTGGCTAGGGCTGGGTGCTAGGTTGACCTGGATGATCTTGGAGATCTCTTCCAACCTTGTTGATTCTATCATCCTATGATTTACTCATCAGACATGGTTATTTATCCCTTTTCAACCAGCAACCAATAACTTTTGTATTTACTGCCATAATACAAAGAAATATAAATAGACTTTCTAAGCCCTTATACAACATCTACAGAAATAAACTCCAGCACAAAATGAAGCCAGATGGATTATAAAAGAATCATTCCACTACCAAAAAACAAATGTCCTGGAAATGTTTTCACAGTGAGAAGACTTTTTCTTTCTATCTTCTTTTTTTTTTTTTACCATGTTGTATTGTAAACTGCTAAAGCTTTGTATTTGAACTTGAAGAAGTGTTTTTCCTCCCACTTCTCCCGAGTCTGAGCACTGCCATGATCCAAGGTGGGAGTGTGAAGAGGTGAACTGTGGATGGTTTGAAGAAATTGCCAGTTTATTTCATCTCCTGATCTTTTCTACATAACCACAAGGAGCAGATGGAAGTTTGCACATTAATTCTTTCAAAGGCTATGAAATTGCTACCTATGCAACCTGTAACATGCAGAAACTGTACTTAAGAGGTAAATATGTTATGAAATCACAGTACTGGCACAGGCATTTGTTGAGGATAAATTGCATCCAACAAGATTTTCCACTGCACCACCACAACATAACAACAGCATCTAAAGGATTGGTAACATCCACAGGCATTTAGGAATTGAGTGACTGATGGAACTGCTGCCAGTATTCAAAGCAGGAGGAGCCTGACCACAGAAAGAACAATTTTTAAATGCAAGATCCAATGGAACAAATCTACTGTATGATGGTTGAGTATTTCTTTCTTGCAAAAGAAACAAAGGTGTGCATTACTAAAATCCCTTTTAGATCTCACAGAATCACAGAATTAACCAGATTGGAAAAGACCTTCAAGATCATCGAACTCTTTTAATTACCTAACCCATGGCACTAATGCCTCATCCAGCCTCCTTTTAAACACCTCTAGGGATGGTGACTCCACCACCTCCCTAGGCAGCCCATTCCAATTCCAATCTCCCTTTCTGTGAAGCACTTCTTTCTAACACCCAATGTCCCTTCCAACCCCTGACACCCTGTGATCATAGAATCATAGAATCTACCAGGTTGAAAGAGACCTCCAAGATCATCCAGTTCAACCTAGCACCCAGCCCTAGCCACTCAACCAGACCATGGTACCAAGTGCCTCATCCAGGCTTTGCTTCAAGACCTCCAGGGACAGTGACTCCATCACCTCCCTGGGCAGCCCATTCCAATGCCAATCACTCTCTCTGCCAACAACTTCCTCCTAACATCCAGCCTAGATCTCTCCTGGCACAACTTGAGACTGTGTCCCCTTGTTCTGCTGCTGGTTGTCTGGCAGAAGAGACCAACCCCACCTGGCTACAACCTTCTTTCATGTAGTTGTAGACAGCAATGAGGTCTGCCCTGAGCCTCCTCTTCTGCAGGCTGCACACTCCCAGCTCCCTCAGCCTTTCCTCACAGGGCTGCACTTCAGAGAGGGAGACTCCACAGCTCATCTGGGCAGCCTGTTTCAGCACTCTGTCACCCCCTGGGACGCCTGTTCCAGAGCTCTGTGACCCTCTGGGCAGCCCCTACAGTGCTCTGACTCTCTTTGCAGAATGATTTCACCTCTGTGGGTGCCTTGGATGGATGAACCCTTTTTTTTTTCTTTGCAAAACAAATTGCTATTTGTGTAATATCTCCCAGGTCTTTATGCATGCAATTAACCTACTCTTTCCATTTCAAAGGGAAATAGGGTAATTTAGAGAGTTATCCTTTGTGTTTGCAACTGCAGCAGCTAAGACATATTAATGTAATCTCATTTGCAGCATTTTTCTGCTAATGTAGGAGGAACTGAGCACGTCTATCCTATATTCATTCATGAAGAAATAATGCTTCATGATGAATACTGTTCAATTCCAGCACAGTCTTCAGAGTGTTTGAGTTGAAACATGTAAGCAACCATCTTGTTGTGAAAAAAAAAAAAAAAAGGTAAATTTGGTCCTATAATTTATGTTAATTAGGATAGGTTTATTTATATTAATTAGGATAGGTTTGCAAACAAATGAGCCAAAGAATTTGAATAGATACTGAAATTTTCCTTCATTTTCCCATAAGTTAATCAAGGTTGGGAACTAACCATTGCAAAATGGTAGCTATTTAGCAGAACAGAACACCACAGATGTAGCAGAAAAGATTTTCATAGAATCAGTCAAAGTTGGAAGGGACCAAAAGGATTATCTAGTTCCAACCCCCCTGACATGCCCAGGGACATCCTACCCTACATCAGGCTGCACACAGCCTCATCCAATCTGGCCTTAAACACCTCCAGGCATGGGGACTCAACCACCTCCCTGAGCAACCCATTCCAGCCTCTCACCACTCTCATGCTGAACAACTTCCTCCTCACATCCAGTCTGAATCTCCTCACCTCCAACTGTGCCCCATTCCCCCCAGTCCTGTCACTACTTGAATGACTGTTCAGCCTGCCTGGAGGCGCAGGAATCTGGAGGAGCTAGGAATAAATAGCTGTTCCTCATCATAACATAATAAATACCTGTTCCTCATCATAACAGCCACATTTGGTTTTGCAGGATATCAGACACTGTCAAACATTTTAGGCTACCTAGAAACTCTGGAACACAGGACCTCTGCTTTTGCCCCCAGCACATCAACATGCTTGTCTCTACAGAAGTGTAATTTGCATTTGAAGTGTTCTGGTTCAGCATTTCACTTGCTGGAGAATGGTTTCAGTTGGAAGAAACCTTTAAGATCATCGAGTCCAAGCTTCAATAATGCTTTATTTCAATTCTACATATTTGCACATAAATACACACATGTTTGTGTGCACAGCTGTTTAAAATGTAGTGATTTACACAAATTACCTTCAAGTACTTCCTTGATCAAGTACCCTAGTTGCATGCTCCTGGATGCTTGGAAAGAGTGAAGAATGAAAAAGCCATACAGAGGATTTTCTAAGCTCAACAGCCATAGAAGTTGTTTTTAATGCCAAAATACCTAACAACTTGAGATCCCAAAGCCTGCTGTTAATGCAAACTCATGGTGTGGAGAGCTCTTCTAATTATCAAAATTGTTAGAGCTATTTAGATAGCAACACAGGAAGAGCTAAGAGCATCTTTATTGGTGAGCAGTGTTTATGGGAGATCAGAAAGGATTGTGGCTCCAAGCAGTCTGTGCTGGTTTGAGGCTAATTGGAGTATTTTAAAGAGAGAAATTAGATCATTGGTTGTGAAAAGAAAATAATGATGATGTCTGTATCATTCATTGGTTTGCTGAGAGGGATGAAAAGTCAAAACATAAACAAACTTTCCTCACTTTCATAGAATCATAGAATCAACCAGGTTGGAAGAGACCTCCAAGTCATCCAGTTCAACCTAGCACCCAGCCCTAGACAATCCACTAGATCATGGCACTGAATGCCTCATCCAGGCTTTGCTTCAATACCTCCAGGGACGGTAACTCCACCACGTCCCTGGGCAGCCCATTCCAATGCCAATCACTCTCTCTGACAACAACTTCCTCCTCACATCCAGCCTAGGCCTCCCTTGGCACAACTTGAGACTGTATCCCCTTGTTCTATTGCTGGTTGCCTGGGAGAAGAGACCAACCCCACCTGGCTACAGCCTCCCTTCAGGGAGTTGTAGACAGCAATGTGGTCACCTCTGAGCCTCCTCTTCTCCAGGCTGCACACCCCCAGCATCTCCTCATTGGACTTGTGTTCCAGGCCTCTCACCAGCTTCCTGTGGTGCTAGCACTGATGTTTAAGTTTGTCCTTAAAATTTTCTTATTATCCAAGCACTGGAAAGTGACAGAATTGCTACCAATTTTTGAAGAGAGCTTCATGGAAGATTCATGGAAATGCTGAACTCTAAGTAAGCCTGTCCCAGGCAAATTAGTAGGACTCTTATGATGCCTAATAGTAGTGAACACATGGATAAATACAACCAGGAGGAGTGAATTTGACTGCATGTAAAGGCACCTTACACATACATATCTCAAAAGCCTATTGATGTTCTTTGAAACAGCCAAAAAGTCTGTAGAGAAGTTTTATCATCTGTTTGATCTGCTTGCTTGCCTGGATTCCTAAAGTCTTTTGATAAAGCCTCTTTCAAAAGGCCCTTAAAAAAAATCACAAAAAACCCAACAAAATAATGATGTCATTAAGGTGATAGAAGAGTTATACATGGCTAAAGAGCTGGTTAAAGCAGGAATCTGTAGGAGCAAATGTAGTTTCCAGGGTGGAAAATGTTTCCCAGTGAAGTCCTGAAGAGATCTGTGAAATTATTTCTGCTGATCAATATATTTACAAATTGCATAGAAAAGAGGAATGGAAGATAATAAAAGCTGATGGTGATAATAATTCATTTGAGGTAAAAAAGGGCAAGGAAGAACTGACCCAACTCCAGAAGTCCCTGAGATGAGAATTATTAATGACTAGGAGAATGCTATGCAGCTAATTCATAATATACTTGTCCTATCCACGTGGACTTCCCTGCTCCACTGTTTATGGCACAGCACACTGGGTTAGGTAGAGCCTCTGATCTGTTTCAGGATGGCCATTTTAATTTTCTCTCCTTTCTACAGCACAAACCCCATTGGGCTGCAATGAAATGATCATGTTGCAGCTTTAAAGGAACTGAAGAATCAGTTTCTCACACAGTACAGAACTAAATTAAACTGTGGAACTTGCTTGCAATGTTGTGGAGGATCCAAAGGATTTAGTTCTAAACTAATGGAAGGCAGTCCAGTGGTAGATACTTCCTCACTCTAGTATCTTTGATCCTGACCAGCAACCATTAGAATCTAATATAAACCAGGAATGTGATTTGTGAGAGAGTATAAAGAACAATTCCCCAGAAGCTGAAAATTTGGACAGTAAATGAGTTTAAGAAACCATTTAGTAAACATTAATTTTACAGAAGACAAAGACTGAATCATCCATGGGAAAGATGGATGTTAAAAAAAATAAAGTAGAAGCTCACAATAGAGGATGAACTAATTGAGCAGCAATGGAAACCAGGTCACTTACATGCAACCTTCCTCCCAGGAGTTCAGCTATCTGTGAATCAAGGCCTACTTTCAGTACAGCACAGCTGTGCAGCTCTTCTCAGCTTCCTTCTGAGAAAATTGCTAGGGTGGGAGAAAGAGCTGGAAGAGAGAGCACAGGCTGGAACCATGTGAGAGAAGAAACGTAGAGTTGTAGACATAAGACTGTGGAGACAGCAAAGTGGCACCTCAGGGAGTGAAGGGCAGCAGCACTCACAAGAAAAGGTACAAAATGCCAAGGAAGAAAAGAGAAGCCAGAAGACAGCACCTCAACAACATCACAGCCTGCTCCAGGGAGCAACAGAAGCCAGCCCTCCCCTCCTTGAGCGATGACTATTTGGCCATTAGACCGAATGACTCACTTGGTGGGGGTTGATCTAATGCCTAGTTCATTAGTCCTACAAGGTATTGTGTGTCTTAGCCGATAAATAACTTGCTTTGTTCTCTTAAGCTGTTTCTATCCTGCCTGAAGAATCTTCCTGGTAAAAGTTCCCTGAAGAGAGTGACTCCCCGAGGGGGAGGGTTACGTAAGTCATCCAGAATAACAGACACGAATAATGTGGTTAGTCATGGAGAGGAGCACTTAGACTTTAAAGCACAGGTGTACAATTTAGATGGGTTAGAGGATTTCAGAACATAAGGGTCTTCCCTCCCCCTACCCCCAATCAGACTATATGTATTCAGAAAAGTTCCTTGTAGCTAAAGCATTGAATAAATGATAGCTGGATCTGGGTATGGAATCTGACCTCGCTCATGAGCAAAGAAACCTGGGAGATAAACCCACAAGTGCTGAGAAAACTAAGACTGGCAGAAGGCATTCTGGATCCTTACTATCCCAAGATAAGGAAATTAGAACAGTGTTTCCCAGGAAGCATATTATCCAAGAAGGAGGAAGTTCCCCACCATGAGAGTGGTGAGAGCCTGGAATGAGCTGCCCAGGGAGGTGGTTGAGGCCTCGTCCCTGGAGGTGTTTAAGGCCAGGCTGGATGAGGCTCTGGCCAGCCTGATCTAGGGCAGAGCGTCCCTGCCCCCTGCCCATGGCAGGTGGGTTGGAACTAGGTGATCCTTGTGGTCCCTTCCAGCCCTGACTGATTCTAAGTGTCCCGGGTTAGGGTAGATCCCTCCCCTTGGTAGAATAAACTCACCTCAACATGGATTTTTTATTGGAAAGTCAGGGGAAAAGATGAAATTGCATTTCTTACAGTTTGACTATAACAATGTAAGGAGAAATAAACTACTGGAGAAAATAATAACCTCAATGAAGATGGGGAAGGGGTCAAGCGTCGGCAAAGCAGCAAAGCAGCAGCAGGGAAAGATAGCAATGGGCGCAGCTGAAGCTAGCAAGGGGAAGGTACAAGGTGTGCTTCTAGACATAAAGCTCTTGATGCTCCAGTGAAATATTAACTTATCCATTATTGCCATTATATGGCCTATCCCTGGAATGTTCACCTCTCCCCTATGTCTGAGCTAGAAATCTAGCTGAAACGGCCACAGAAAGTAACGAAGCAATGGGACCTGGGGAAAGTCACGATTGAAATGACAAAACCAAATAGTGCAACAAAACCTGCATTTCAAAGTCTGGCTTGTTGAAAACAGACTCAGAATGGGAGCCTGCAAGAAGACAAACAACTTCTAAAATGACTCTTTGATTCAAATGCTTTAAGTAGCTGGTGCTTGGCTTCACTTGACGAAAACCACGCACGCTCTATATGTGTACACTCGAAGTCTGAAAGGAATTGGCAGGTTAAGTTAGAGCAGACATTACCTTGCTGCAAAAGTTTCCAAGAAACTGCAGGAAGCTGCACATGAGACTCATTTCTTAGTGCCAGTGAGGTAGTTGGGGGAGCAGAGAAGCTGAGGGAAGATGGCCTTTTCCACCAGTGGCTTGGGCATTTGGCTTTCTTCTCACATTTTTTAAACGTGTTTACCTAGACAGTAGCTTCCAAGGATGGTAAAACAGTGCTGGAAACAATGAACGAGCTGTTCTTTTTAGGAAGATAAGAAGATTAAGGGCTTTGATCATTTCAGTATTCAAAGATTAAAGGCTTTGATCATTTCAGTATCCTACAGGAGTCAGGTGTAACTCACAAAGGTTAGCTTTAAACATAGATTCACAGAATCATTTAGCATCTAAGACTGCCATGACCACTCCAAATCTACCTCCCTAAGTGCCACATCTGTATGTTTTTAAAATATCTCCAGGGATGGTGACTCTACCATGTCCCTGAGAGGCTTGTTCCAGTGCTTGGTAACCCTTTCAGTGAAGAAACATTTCCTAATATCCAACCTGGCACAACTTGAGGCTGTTTTCTCTTATCACTGGCTACCTGGCAAAAGAGACTGACAAGTCCCCTCGCTGTAACCTCTGCAACCTACAACCCATTGCTATCACAGGCAGTTTGAGAGAGATAAGATTTCTGCTCAGCTTCCTTTTCTCCAGGCTAAACAATTCCAGTTCCCTCACCAGCTCTTCATAAAACTTGTGCTTGAGACTTCTCATCAGCTTCACTGCTCTTTGGATACACTCCAGCACCTCAGTGTCTTTCTTGTATTGAGGAGCTCAAACCCAAATGCAGTATTCAAGGTTTGGCCCCATCAGTACAGGGGTATGATCACATCCATAGTCCTCCTGGCCACACTGCTGCTGATACAAGCCAGGATATTGTTGGCTGTCTTGGTCACCTGGGCACATATTCAGCTGGTAGTCAATAAGTATGTCCAGATCCTTTCCTACTGGGTACACTTTAGCTAGTCTTCTCCAAGCCTGTAGCAGTGCATAGGACTGCATGCAGTGGCAACCCAGCACTTGGCCTTGCTGAACGTCATGCTATTGGTCTTGGCACATTGATCTACCCTGCCCAGATCCCTCTGCAGAGCCTCTCTACCCTTAAGCAGATCAACACTTACACCAAAGCTAATCTTAGAATCTCTGTGTGGAGTAAGGATAGATAAACCTCCCCAGGGAACAATCCAGATAACTAATAGTTTAACCACCCCCAACCATCCTCTGGACAATTCTTTCCTCTGAGATCATTTCTAGTTTATAGAGGGAATGTAGAGAGGTTAGCTTCATTCAGCTAAGACTTTCAGAATATGCTTTCTCCTTTCTGTCTTTCAAAAAATGAACTGTTTTCAATCACTTCATTGAATACATTTGTACTGTGAAGGGGAAGAAAAGTGTCTTGGTCAGAGCTGTATGTTAAGTAAAACGTTACACCAGTATGCTGAGATGCATTATGATAAAGTATAAGACTGCAGAGACAGCAAAGTGGCACCTCAGGGAGTGAAGGGTAGCAGCACTCGCAAGAAAAGGTACAAAATGCCAAGGAAGAAAAGGGAAACCAGAAGGCAGCACCTCAACAACTAGTTCAGGTCTTGGAAAACAAAACCAAAACTTGATGAACTTCATGCACAGACATGTTGAGGATCACAAAAATAAAGTGTACAAAGAAGAGTTTTCAGATGTAAAGAAGGCTCTGTGGAAAATGAAATGCCAATGCCCCCTTCTTTCCTTTCTCCTTTCAGCTATACCAATTTACCTAACAGAAGCTATCTCTAGCTTCAAAACTGTGTCCACTCCTCCAGAAGCCATGGATGATTTCCCGACACCTTCCTGGTTAAAAGCACCAAATATGAACTAACAGTTCATAGTTGGTGCTTTTATGCCAAATTCACTGCCTGCAACTGCTTAAGCTGATAGCTAAAGTGAAAGAAAATATCATATGCTTAGCCCTTGGTATGTATTCCTTTCATATTTGCTGTAAGTGCATACGAAACTCGCTCTCTCTACAATTTAAACACCAAGAGCCACTAAACCAAGGGTACTTTGAATTCTTTTCTGGATGCTGAGGCTGTTTTTTCTCTTATTTTTCAGGTGCCTGGATTCTGACCTGTTCAAGTCAGCAGTCCTGTTCCAGAGCTGGTGGCTTTGACCTTTCTACGTTCCTTTATGAAAAACTTTCTGTAACAAGCTCCTGTTTACCATTGTCTGAATGAGAAGTGAGACCTTTGAAATTGATTTCAGACAGCAGGCCTGCTGGCCAGAGATAAGTATCTCGTTCTGCCAGACTGCACAATGCTTCAAACCAATTTCTGGTCTATTTCTAAAAGATTCCCCTCAATTGAAACAGAAAAATAACAGTAAATAATTTTCTAAGCTAGAGATTTTCTCAGTGAGCATTATACCATTACAGATAGCTCCTACTGATTGGTGGTAATCAAATATATACTGCCCAGACAAGAATAGAAATTCTGAGGTGTAGAACTGTTTTATTTACTATGCTCTTGAACAACAGAATCCAATATTATATCTGGTGGGAGAAATAATTATCTCTGTAGGTATCTATAGCCACACAAAGACTTAAACATTTTAACAGCTTCTTGCTAGCCCTGTCAAATTGGGAGCTTTATCCCAAGGAGTCCAGCCCTTCGAAAAGAAAATGAAAGAAAAGCTTTGAAAGTGGAGGGATATACACTGGGTTGGTTGATGAGCATTTTACAGAAGCATATTCTTCAGGGCAGGTACTTCCCTGCTCATCATTTTAAGCAAGCTTGGAATTAAACCGCAAGCCTTTAATGAAGTTTTAATGATCCACATGGGGGAGCTAAAGGGTAATTTGTTCCCCAATCGATTATGGCTAAAGGTTTGAGATGCAAACGAAGTTGCAGAAGGCAACGTGAAGAGAATTTTCCACTTATTTCCTTCCTTCCTTCCTTCCTTCCTTCCTTCCTTCCTTCCTTCCTTCCTTCCTTCCTTCCTTCCTTCCTTCCTTCCTTCCTTCCTTCCTTCCTTCCTTCCTTCCTTCCTTCCTTCCTTCCTTCCTTCCTTCCTTCCTTCCTTCCTTCCTTCCTTCCTTCCTTCCTTCCTTCCTTCCTTCCTTCCTTCCTTCCTTCCTTCCTTCCTTCCTTCCTTCCTTCCTTCCTTCCTTCCTTCCTTCCTTCCTTCCTTCCTTCCTTCCTTCCTTCCTCTCTTTCTTCTTCAACCCAGTGTTGGCTGTTAATCCCTGTTAGCTTCTAGAGCAAAGGGTCCCCAGTTCTGATTAAAATCCCAGCCACTTACAGAAGAAAGAATCACAGTTATAAACAGCCTCTGCAGTAGACACTTATAAGAGCATAATTCATATGCTGACTTCGATTATATAGAATCATAGAATCAACCAGGTTGGAAGAGACCTCCAAGATCATCCAGGCCAGCCTAGCACCCAGCCCTAGCCAATCAACCAGACCATGGCACTAAGTGTCTCAGCCAGGCTTGGATTCAACACCTCCAGGGACAGTGATTCCATCAAATGCCAGTCACTCTCTCTGCCAACAACTTCCTCCTAGCATCCAGTCTAGACCTCCCCCAGCACAACTTGAGACTGTGTCCCCTTCTTCTGTTGCTGCTTGCCTGGCAGAAGAGACCAACCCCACCTGACTACAGCCTCCCTTCAGGTAGTTGTAGACAGCAACGAGATCACTCCTGAGCCTTCTCTTCTGCAGGCTGCACACCCCCAGCTCCCTCAGCCTCTCCTCATAGGGTTTGCGTTCCAGGCCCCTCACCAGCTTTGTCGTCCTACTCTGGACACCTTCCAGTATCTCAACATCTCTCCTGAAAGGAGGATCCCAGAACTGGACACAGGACTCAAGGTGTGGCCTGACCACTGCTGAGTACAGAGGCAGAATAACCTCCCTTGTCTTACTGGCCACACTGCTCCTGATCCAGGTCAGGTTGCCACTGGCTCTCTTGGCCACCGGGGCACACTGCTGGCTCATGTTCAGCTACTATCTACCAGTATCCTGACTTCAGTTATGCCTACAACTCACAACAGATGTAACAAACACCACATGTAAGGCAGAGTTTGGTCTATGCTACATTCTTGTACTAGTTAAGATTAACTGTAACGTGACAATAAGAAATGAATGCCTAAAAGAACTTCCAACATGGATTAGTTTCCTCTTTCAGTTCCTTTTTCCTTAATGTAGTTGCTTTAGATGCTACACCTGCTTGTGCATCATGCACCAGTCCCTGTGTTGGAACATGGTTTCAGGCCATCATTATATTCCACGTTTCTGAAGTGTGGGACACACTGGCAACCATTTCCTAGTAAAGATCTGTGACAGCTGCTTTATCTTATGCTTTATTCTGGCAAGTGGTTAGCCCTTTGACTATTCTGTTAGTAGTCACTAATTAGAGGCAGAGGTGCAGTATGTCCTATAATGGAAGGAAGAGCACAACCTTTTGTTGTGAGGAGTCAATAAAATATGATACTAGGCTTTTCACCATGTAGGGACTGCCCTAAAGTTCAAATAAACTAACACCACAGTTGATTTCAAAAGCTACAGCAGATCCAAAGCTATAATCATCTCTCTTTTAAAAAAGGAAACAACTCAGCTTCAGGCAGATAACTTGCATGAAAATTCCTCTGGCAAAGTTGAGTTGTCAGTGTCTTCGCTGTAGCAGTACAAACTCCATCTTACTGCAAATTACTCTGCAGTGCAGTCCACGTTAGTTTATGGCTGCCCATATGTGGGCATCTCATCTGACTCATATAAATAAAGCTTCAAGCAAAACTGGTAATATTTTGTTCCTTTAGCACAACTTATTAACTACATTTGAGGTTTCCTTGATGTTTAATTTAGCCAAAGCATATGCAAAAGTCTCTTTACAAGCAGGACTGTTGCTAGGCATTTTAAAAGCCAAGATTTATGCTCTTGTAGCTATAAACCACCAAAATATATTTTCAAATGTCATTCAGCATCCAGAAGGCAGACACAATCAGGCTGATTGAATACCATGCTAAAGACAATGGTGAAGCAAATAGAAGCAAAACGTAGAGGACAGGCAGAGAAGTTGTAAACATTAGCAGCACTCAATGACAGGTATTTGTAGTGCCATTCGCTTTTGTGCTCTCCCTTTGGTATGTCAGGACAAGTGCTAAAGTGTATTTAAGAGGAACTGCTGCTATGGATTGGTTAACTTACGTTAATTAACTCAATCTCCCAGATTTTTTTCACAAGGTCCATCGATGTATAGCCATTAATTAGAAAGGATTTGGTATAGTCACCCAGTTCAATGGAATCCAGCCATTCTGCTACAGAGGTGGGGTTGTAGCCATCGTGACCGATCTGCTTCATCTGAAAAAGGGAGGAAAAGAAAGAATTACTGAGGAAATTCATTAAGCATCTAACAGAACAGCAGTTACTTGTGATCTTTGCTTTGGGGCAGAGTTATCTTACTCTCTGCTCATGGCTTTTTAAATGATTAGAACAACACACGCACAAAATCACAGGCAAAAGCACTAACGAAAAGCAATCTTCAATGGAGCTTTTCCCTGTGGCCACTTGCCTTTTAAACCAGATTATGCTGTGACTGTAGCTGGAGTTGAGTTCTCACTAGACATCAGAGAATCCCCAAGTAAGATATTACAATTTTAAGGCCATGCCTCATTTTTCCAGAGAAAATTCCGTCTAGGACAAACAGTTTTAGGGATTAGATAAGCAACCATGCAAGACAAGTAGATCTAATTCCATTGGCCTGCTGAATATAAATTGATCATGGAATCATAGAATCAACCAGGTTGGAAGAGACCTCCAAGATCAGCCAGGCCAACCTAGCACCCAGCCCTAACCGATCAACCAGACCATGGCACTAAGTGCCTCATCCAGGCATGGATTCAACACCTCCAGGGGTGGCAACTCCACCACCTCCCTGGGCAGCCCATTCCAATGCCAATCACTCTCTCTGACAACAACTTCCTCCTAACATCCAGCGTAGGCACAACTTGAGACTGTGTCCCCTTGTTCTGTTGCTGCTTGCCTGGCAGAAGAGACCAACCCCACCTGGCTACAGCCTCCCTTCAGTTAGTTGTAGACAGCAATGAGCTCTGCCCTGAGCCTCCACTTCTGCAGGCTGCACACCCCCAGCTCCCTCAGCCTCTCCTCACAGGGCTGTGCTCCAGGCTTCTCATCAGCTTTGTTGCCCTTCTCTGGACACATTCCAGCATCTCAACATCTCTCTTGAATTGAGTGGCCCAGAATACATTATATGTAGCAGCACAAACTTGTTTTCATGCTCTCTAGCTGCCTCTTGATTGGCTTCTGGCTGCTTTCTCTCTGCTCCTGACCTTGCGTACAGGCTTACTGCTTTCTGTTATGGCTTTGTGAGGTACAGAGGGGAGGCAGAGAGAGTGTGCTGGCTGCAAATAGCCTTTCTGGAACTCTTTGAGGTACAGGGGGTGGTATTGTGCTGTTGTTGAACTATCAATGTATGCAAATTTACCTTCCAGGTTTAATGCCTTTTATACTTTTAGATTTAGTCCACTTTTGTGAATACAACTTCATTTAACTTCCTAAAATCTGAGTAAGGGGGCTAAATTTACTCTGGAGGGTAAATTTCCAATTCCTTGGGTGGCAAATCCAAACCACAACATGAGAGAAGGCATGAGGTGAGAGGCCTTGAGCACAGCCCTACGAGGAGAGGCTGAGGGAGCTGGGGTTCTTTAGCCTGGAGAAGAGAAGGCTCAGGGGAGACCTTATTGCTGTCTACAACTACCTGAAGGGAGGCTGTAGCCAGATGGGGTTGGTCTCTTCTCCCAGGTAACCAGCAACAGAACAAGGGGACACAGTCTCAAGTTGTGCCAGGGGAGGTCTAGGCTGGATGTTAGGAAGAAGTTGTTGTCAGAGAGAGTGATTGGCATTGGAATGGGCTGCCCAGGGAGGTGGTGGAGTCACCATCCCTGGAGGTGTTGAAGCATAGCCTGGATGAGGCACTTGGTGCCATGGTCTAGCCTTGAGCTCTGTGGTAAAGGGTTGGACTTGATGATCTATGATGTCTCTTCCAACCTTGGTGATACTGTGATACTGTAAAAGGGTGAAAGACACATTGTTAATATCCTGACTGCACAACAATGTCAGATTTGCACCTAAGATTTCATAGAAGAGGAAGGAATTAAACAGAGGAATGGATCTTTTGGTATTACACAGCAAATAAAACACATTGCCTTGCTTAAGCTGTACCTAATTTATCTCTCCTATGAGGTTATCTGATATCTTCTAAGGATTGCAGCTGCACTAAATTTTTCTGCCCCCAGGGGAGGTTTAAAAAAGTCTCTTTTATCTACCTGGTCACATTTTTTTTTTCATGGAACTCCTGGGAATTTAGCATATTTCAGGCTGCACTCTGTGCAAGCTGCTTGAGATTGGACAATTGAACCAAATATTATCAGAATGGAATTGACAGGATGAAGTACCCAGAAGCACACCACTTGCTTTTATACAGCAGCACAGGCAGAGAAAGTATAACCACATAAACCTTATTTTCCTAAGAGAAACATAACAGGAATCTGATTTTTGATGAATTTTGTCAAGAGCTGCATTTTTCTCTTTCAAAATTGCCTCTCAGTGGTACAAATGAAGATTTTCAAGCTAGCCATTAAAGATAAAAATGTATAAAGCCTCTACCTGTGCAACCTGTTACACCATGCTGGGTTTATGCATTTTAAAGTTAATTTGCTGAAGAAGAATGAAGTAGGAAAAAAATATACAATAGCCTCAATTTTCAACAGTATTATACACATATCATTCTACACAAGTGCAACTATTGATGTTTGTCTTTACATAGCAGTTGTATTTCCACAGCCTGGAAATAATTTGCCCCTTAAACAAGTGTTTGCAGAAGCCTTT
The DNA here is from genome assembly GCF_015220805.1 of Pogoniulus pusillus. Classification (NCBI taxonomy): domain Eukaryota; kingdom Metazoa; phylum Chordata; class Aves; order Piciformes; family Lybiidae; genus Pogoniulus; species Pogoniulus pusillus. The sequence continues at coordinate 4,228,358 of NC_087278.1, forward strand.
GGATAAAACATTATTTTCCTCATACTTGTTGTTCATGGAAGATGCAGAGACTGCATCCTGCACACTTCACATTTGATTTGCTTCTGCATACATGAATTTTACTTCTCAGCTGTAGACAGAATAACTTAGAATCATAGAATCAGCCTGGTTGGAAGAGACCTCCAAGATCATCCAGGCCAACCTAGCACCCAGCCCTAACCGATCAACCAGACCATGGCACTAAGTGCCTCATCCAGGCTTTGCTTCAACACCTCAAGGAACGGTGACTCCACCACCTCCCTGGGCAGCCCATTCCAATGCCAATCACTTTCTCTGCCAACAACTTCCTCCTAACATCCAGCCTAGACCTTCTCCAGCACAACTTGAGACTCTGTCCCCTTGTTCTGTTGCTGGTTGCCTGGGAGAAGAGACCAACCCCACCTGGCTACAATCTCCCTTCAGGTAGTTGTAGACAGCAATGAGCTCTGCCCTGAGCCTCCTCTTCTGCAGGCTGCACACCCCCAGCTCCCTCAGCCTCTCCTCACAGGGCTGTGCTCCAGGCCCCTCACCAGCTTTGTTGCCCTTCTCTGGACACGTTCCAGTACCTCAACATCTCTCCTGAATTGGTAAACTCCTAAGAAGCTTTAGAAATGTTATGTTTTGCATAGGATGTTCCGACTGTGCAAGGGTGATACCATGCATGACGAAAGTCTGTCTCTCCTTTCTGCCTGCTTATGTACATTCCTGCTTTCTGAGAAACAAGGGAAGTGTGACGGAAACATAATGCTTTGAGCTTAAGTTTGAAGTGAGTGACAAAGCAATTTAGAAAGGACAGAATGCTGATCTTAATATCTTGCCCTCAACCAATTTCTTTCTCACGGTTTGCTTGAAATACAAATTGAAGTCAAAGCACAGAAAAGAACAATAAAATTAGTCTGCCTTTGAAAGGCACAGTAGTGTCTGTCTGTCTGTCTGTTCAAATGCAGAAAGCCAGCATGCTATGAACCTGATCTTGGTCTCCTGCAGTATCACAGGAGTGATACAGACAGGCTGCACTGTGGCTATGACAGTTTCATAGAATCATAGAATCAGTCAGGGTTGGAAGGGACCACAAGGATCAGCCAGTTCCAACCCCTCTGACATGCCCAGGGACACTCTACCCTAGAGCAGGCTGCACACAGCCTCATCCAGCCTGGCCTTAAACATCTCCAGGCATGGGGTCTCAACCACCTCCCTGGGCAACCCATTCCAGGCTCTCACCACTCTCATGCTGAACAATTTCCCCCCAGTCCTGTCACTCCCTGAGAGCCTTCCCCAGCTTTTTTGTAGCCCCTTTCAGACACTGAAAGGCCACAAGAAGGTCACCTGGGAGCCCCCTCTTCTCCAGACTGAAGAGACCCAACTCTTTCAGTCTGTATTCACAGCAGAACTGCTCCAGCCCTATGATCAACCCAGTGGCTTTTCTCTGGACACACTCCAGTTTACTCTTTGGTCTCTTGCTGCAAATGTTGGGTATAAAATACAAACGGAATTATTTCAATGACGTAAAAAAATCATTATCTGCTATCAGAAAAGGGAGACAAGAGAAATCATACAATTAACAACGAGAATCACAGCCCTCCAGATGGCTTTTGTACAAAGGAGTCACATCAGAAAGTAAAGAGTTCAGTTCTGTTGTTGAAGTTGACATTTTGGAATCGAGTTTCTCCCTGATTTAGAATGAAATTCTTAGCTGTCAAAAGCAGGGCAACTTCTTCTTTCACTGTCATTCAGGCTTACTTCAAATCTTAGACTGACAGTAGCCTGTCCAGCAGACTGCAAAAACCCTGGGAGCTAGGACTAAATTTCAAGAGCTGATTTGAAATGAGGTATGCTTAACCTACTGATGCTTGAAAAGAAAGAACCAGATAAACTGAAGAAGAAAAAATCTCATATATAGAAAGGATGAAGAAGGTATACAGAGCCCAGAGAGAACGTATGACTTTTGAAAGTGAGCTGTTTTTACCCTCTTCCTCTAACAAAGAAAAGCAAAGCAGCTTTGAAACACAGTTCCAACATATCCAGATGGGGTATGTTATGCAAAGTCTTTCTTTATTTCATTAATATTTGATCTTTAAGTTTAATAAATCCTGGTTTCAATATTATTTTCTTTGTTTGACCTGCTGGCCCATAATTCTGGTAAAACATCAGCCTCAATGAAAAGCAAAGAGAGCATGGTAAGTTTCTGAGTTCTCAATTCCCACTGGAGATTTCCATAAAAAAGGGTTCTTAAAATAGATATCACTCTACTAGGCTGCCATGCAAAGGGCTGAAGGCAAGCAAACACAGGTGAACGACTCAACAAGCAAGAGATCAAGAAGAACTGAACTGTACATGACAATTTCACTCTCTATTTGCTTCAGAGTTGCTGTCAATAGAGGAAATGATCACTGGGGTGCTCAGTAGTCTACATGAAAAGACACTGGACTGTCACTGAACAGCATCAGGCTCTGAAAGCATTTTCCTGCTCTCTACCCCAGGGATCTGGCTGCCTGTGTTCAAGGCCACGTTAAGGACAGTGCAGCAGTGTAGCCCTGGATCAGACTCACACGAGGAAGAGCAGTGAGAAGCCTGCTCAAGGCCACTCCACTTTCTGCAGGAGCTGCATGCGAGGTCAGGTGCATGGTCCTTGGTATCCACCTGAGCTATGCTGTAGGCACATCTGCTCCTGGCCATGTATCTTGCTGATCCTCGCCCACTGCCTGGCATTTTTTAACCTTGCCCCATCCTTGTTCCCACAGATTCGTCCCAGGACATGGCTGTTCATATCACTTTCACCAGCCTGTTGGGGAGGGGAAATTAATTGATGTGAGAAGATATTTTCCCAAATGAATGTTGTTTATGAATTCTGCTGTTCAGAGCTCTCCCCACCCCTGACCACTCATTTCATCTTCTGTTCTTACACGGTGATGGGAACATTCTATGGCTAATATCTACAGCTAATGTATCCAGCAAAACACACAAACATTCACTGAGCTGGAAGAGACAATTCCTGAGGTCAGTGCTGCTTGTGGCCAATGTGCTGCTTGCCCAGTAGCTGGGCCCAGGCTCTTTCTGCTCTGTGGCAGCAGGCAGTAGGGAATTACAAAGAGGCATTGAAGCATTTACTCACACATTATTATTACCCTCACAGGGGCTAGCCACAGTCCAGACAGTGCCCAAATGCTGTCAGGGGTCTCTGTCTTGTTGGGCATTGAGGTTTGGATCTCCCCAGCTCCTGGGGACAGGACGCAGCCAATCTCTGCCCTTGTCTCCTGGCTTCTTCTGGGTGATCTGTGTATGTGCCCAGGAGGTCTAGGCAGGACCTGCAGGTGCAGAGGCAGATGTGTGCAGGCTCAGCACCATGTCACGCTGGCCACGCAGGCTGAACGTGTGCAGGCATCCAGGGTCTGCTCCTGGTAACTGGCAGCAGTGGAGTTTAGCAGGCAGCAACAAGGCAGTGTGCAATGGCAGCAGGGCTGGGCACAGCAGAGAGAGCAGGCACAGAGCAGGGCAGCAGAGCAGGGAAGCAGAAGCAGGTTGTTCACCTGCACATCTCCTTTTATCAGTGTGGGCCGAGACGAATTGCCCTTTGGGCAGAGAATGGCCAATCAGGATGGCAGTGAGCCAAACCCTACCCTGTTAGGCAAAGCCACAGGCTCACTCTTCCCTAACTTGGGAGAAGCACAGGCCCTGTCCCAGGCAGGCACAAGCTGAGTGTGTGCACCTTACACCACAGGGCCCTGGGCAGGCCAGACTCAGTGGCTGCAGGTCCTTTTGTGTCCATTTCCACACCTGCCTCTCTGGTGGAGCAGAAAAGCATGCCTGGGCAAGGCAGGACATGGACAAGCCTGTTTTGGGCCTATCAGGCCTACAACAACACATCCCTGCCACAGTTGTCTTGTGCCAGTAGCCCTGCTTGCTCCACTGCTCCCCCTTAGCTCCCAGCCCACCTGCCCTGGAGGGACAGTCCTCTCCTGCTGCTCCTGTCACAGATAGCCAATCTCAGAACTAGAATCCTTGCCAGCAGTTTCAGCACAAACTGAGCAGCACTTTGTTTTGTCATGAACCCAGAACCCCTCTCTCATCTAAACCAGATTTTTTAAAATGCATCTGACCTATAAAATTAAAAAGCTTTAAGTATCCATCCCCTGGTACAGAAAGTTTTGTTCTGCCTGTTAATAACATCAAGTAGCTTATTAGCTGTCTTTCAGAGCCAGCTGCATGTTTTCCTTTCCAATAGTTCTTGACAGAGAGATTGGTTATCTAGATGTGACAGCATCATTAATGCTTTTCATACTAAATGTTACAGAGCTTTTAAATTAGACAAACCACTTGGAAATCTCCATCTGGAAGTGTGGCCTCCTTACTTTATTAAAGCTCCATTTAGCTCCATCACCCTCCTAAGGAGCAGGTCATGGCTCTTGGTATGAAAGATGGGGATATGCTGGAACACGTCCAGAGAAGGGCTGGAGCACCTCTGCTGTGGGGACAGGCTGAGGGAGTTTGGGCTGTTCAGTCTGGAGAAGAGAAGGTTCCAAGGATACCATATTGTGGCCTTCCAGTACCTGAAGGGGGCCTACAAGAAAGCTGGGGAAGGACATTTTAGGATGTCAGGTAGTGATAGGACTGAGGGGAATGAAGCAAAACTAGAAGTGGGTGGACTCAGATTGGATGTTAGGAAGAAGTTTTTCACCACAGGGTGGTGAGACATTGGAACAGGTTGCCCAGAGAGATGATAGAATCATAGAAACACAGAATCATAGAATCAACCAGGTTGGAAGAGACCTCCAAGATTATCCAGTCCAACCTAGCACCCAGCCCTAGCCAGTCAACCAGACCATGGCATTGAGTGCCTCATCCAGGCTTTGCTTGAACACCTCCAGCCACAACCACTCCACCACCTCCCTGGGCAGCCCATTCCAACACCAATCACTCTCTCTGTCCAAGAAGGTTTTTAAGGCCAGGCTGGATGAGGCTCTGAGCAACCTGACCTAGTGTGTGGTGTCTCTGACCATGTCTGGGGAGGCCTGGAAGCAGATGATCTTTGAGGTCATTTCCAGCCCTGACAAGTCTATGAGTCTATAATTTTTTTACCTACGCAGCACCTTGATTTTAGAGTCCTTTCACAATCATTCACCTGTAGGCTTTCTTGATGATGCTATTTACTGATTTTTTCCTTTTTAAGGAAAAAACACTCCTAACTACTAGTAGTGGCCATGGTAGGGTTAGTACTTGTCCAGCCACAGTGATCCTGTGATTCTGCTGACTGTATTTCCATGTATAATACGTCAATAATTTCACACCAGCTACAACACATGTATGAGTGGTGTCAAACACCTGATCAACTATGTGGATAATGTTTGACTTAAAGCATTCTGAAGTCTCTAAGCTTCAAGCCATGGCAGCCTTTCAACTGTTTGCTGCTCATAAAGAGGGGGAGCATTGTTCTTCCATGGACACTGCTACGAGTTCATTCAGTTGTTATCTGCAAAGAACAATACAGGGTTAAGGACAGGAGACTTAGACTGGATATTAGAAAGACATCTTTGCAGTGAGGGTGGTGAGACACTGGCACAGGTTACCCAGGGAGGTTGTGGCTGCTCCCTCCCTGGAGGTGTTCAAGACCAGGTTGGATGAGGCCCTGAGCTACCTGGGCTAGTGGAAGATGTCCCTGACAAAGAGAGGGGGTTTGAAACAAGAAGATTTTTAAGGCTTCTTCCAATCCAAAATACACTGTGCATCTATGAATCCCAGTGTTCACTGGTCCTCTGTGGATGGTTTTAGTATGCTGACTATGGACAAGGCTAGGAACAAAGCCCATAGAGAAAAAGAAATGGTTAAGAAAATATGAATTGTGAAGGAAGACACAAATCATAGGAGATTTCTCTCCTAGATCCTATTGATTTATTACTAGCATCACTTCTTCAGAAGAAAGTACAATCCAGAAAGAGCTGTTTCTCATAATAAAATAGTAACACCATAGAGCATCCTAACGTGCTGAGAAATCCTTCTCAAGGGACTGTCTGTACATCAGTGTTTTACAGGTACATCATTGCTATACCTATATAGTATGTTTTCCATTAGGACAGAAGCTACTTCAGTTCTTGTCTCTCAAAGGTAGCCAAATAACCACAAACAGAACTCCAAAGTAATCACAGGCATCAGAATCACCAAGGTGAATTCAGTAACGTGGACTGTTAGCAGTTTTCTCTGATCTTCTCAAGACAGAGGGGGAACTAATGCTGTTTTCTCTGTCTGGTGGAACTCAACACTCTGTGTATTAAACCCAAGCTCTTCATCTGCTGCATAAGGAGAAAGGGATGAGTTGTCTCTCACAGCTTTTTAAAGGATAGCTATGATTACAGTGAAGTGAAGCTTGTGTTGGTCTGCAAGAAAGCTCTTTTTAGCAAGCGCACAATGCTTCCTTTTAATCTGCTGACCTATCTGGGAGATTTAAGCGGAGCTTTTGGGAACTTGTATGAAACTCTCAACTACCAGGCGTAATTCTGCCTGGCTGTGACGGGGTGGGGTTATCACTTCTTTTTCCCCCTCTCTTTGTGAGTTATGTACTTGACAAATACAATTGTTTGGACTCAGGTTGTTGGAAGATGAAATTACTCCTCTTCTGGAGCAGCGAAAGAAAAGGCTCAGGAGAAGGACACATGCAAAGATGTGGGCTTAGCTGGCACAAAGGCAGCATGTGGAGCTGATGCCCACAGTGCCTGTGCAGAAAACTGGGTCTGAAAGCAAGGGCACAGAGACAGGACCTGAGAAGACTTTGCATTTGCTGCTGTTACGAAAGACAGTCAAAAGAGGGACCAGCCTGAAAATCCACAGCGGTGAGGAAGAGCTGCGTATAAACTTTTTGGTTCTCTGTTCTGTCTACCTTGTCACATACTTGGAAAGTTAACTAGTCAAGCTTGTGTTCTATTACTGTTTCTGTTAAGAAAAGTCCTCCATCTTCCTGTGGAGCTTATACTAAAAAGACAGTATAGATATGCTCACTTCACAGCACTGCTTGAGTCAGGATCCTGCCCCAAAAGTGAATCCAGAATGATCCTGCCCCAAGAGCAAATCCAGAATGATCCTGCCCCAAGAGCAAATCCAGAATGTCACCAACAGTTCAGTTTCCTACCTAAGAACACCACTATTGCAACAGGGACTCTTTCCATGTTTGGTTTTTTTGCTGTGGGAATCTGTCTTCTAAATTTAAAGGAAAATAGAATCATAGAATCAACCAGGTTGGAAGAGACCTCCAAGCTCATCCAGTCCAACCTAGCACCCAGCCCTGTCCAGTCAACTAGACCATGGCACAATCAACTAGACCATGGCACTAAGTTCCTCATCCAGTCTTGTCTTGAACACCTCCAGGGATGGGAACTCCACCACCTCCCTGGGCAGCCCATTCCAACTTTCCCCACCCCTCTGGAAAAAAAAATAGATCCATGTCCAGAAGACTGAGAAGGCCTCCTAGCTCCTCAGCAGATATAATGTCTGGGACAAGGGAAGAACAGATCTCATTCAGTGTTACTAAGGATGATGTTCAAGACATTTCCATTGCATATAATTTAAACTTAAGAAGACTTAAATCTGGAATTCATGGACTAAGTGGCCTTTGATCTCACGAGCTTCTGTCAGTATGATTTCTAAAAGCAGCCCTCTGCTTCAGTGCACAGAGACAGAGCTTTACAGACATGCCTTCAAAAACTGGATATTAACACAGACTGACATCTCCAAAGTCAAACTTTCATGCTTTGCTAGATCCTGAGTAGCTCTGCCTGTTTTACCCCACATAACAAGCTACCACTGCACCTTTAGCTTCTTATCTCCCTTAAGGGTTGAACTAGTGGTGATCTTTTTGGCACAACAGCACTGTGTTTTGGTGCCACAGATTTAAAACTCTCTGCTCAGCATTAGTATGCTGTGCAAAATAGTCTGGGAATGCATTATCCAGCTTTCTCTTTGGAGGAAGGCCAGATCAGCACCATCTTATAACAAATGCATTTCAACCCCTAATAGGAACATAAAGATCTAAACCAAGTGATTGTCAACCTTACCAAGTCCCTCACTGGGAGAAAACACACACATGCACATGGACCAAATGGTGGGTGGAGATATATCTTTGTATTGGCTGCCAACTGCCCTTAACTCTTCATGACTCATATCCTTTCCTTCCTTGAGATCTTTTCTGTTACAATTACCTCACTTTCTGCTGTCTTGCTCAGAGCTCTGCTGAATTTCTTTATACTTCTGTAACATTTGTATTATCACCTGCCTTTTACAAATGCTAGTTTTGATGATATTCAAAATCCCACCAATCTAGTCAGCTCTGCAGAAGATCTCATACAGTGCTAACTAGAGCCCCAAGGAGATGGATGCTGTTCCATCAGCCTGGGTTGTGAGAAAGTTGAAGGCTTCCTGAGAGCAGGAGTCTGCTGACCTCATGACTGCTGTGAGGATTCCAGAGGTGTCTACCTTTGCTTCTGTGCAGTGACTGGTGAGCCAGCTGCAGAAGCAGACAGGGACAGATGAGGAGAAGGCAGGGACAATCCTGAGGAAGAGGCACTGTTTCCATGGGTAGGCACTCTCATCCTTGCAGACCTTTTATAGGTGTTTGAGTTTCAAAAGGGGAAAATAATTTCCAGTGGCATTAGTAGGAACAACAGCAGGGCAGAAATCACTTCCTTTGACTCTTGTTTTGCACCTTCATTTCCAGCAGATCAGGACCAATGAAAGGGTCATAAACTTCAGGATATCTTCTTGAAGCATCTCCTAATTTGGACACTGTCTTTATGAATGGAAGTGGGAATTATCTACCTTTCAACTGTGCTAAATAAGAGAGACTCAAACACTAGGGTTCAAATCAGCTTTCTAAGCTCTGGGACATCTAAGCCAATAGCCATATAGCAACAGCAAACATAGGATGTGCTCTTTCTCTGCTACACATACAGCACAGTTAATGTGCACACACAAAGTAGTCCTGTTTTCCTAAATGCCAGACCTACTGTGCTCACACAAAGTGTTAGATATGCAGTAATAGATCCAGCACTTTTGGAAGCACAGCTTTACTGCTCACATAAGACGATTCACAGGGAGCATGCTCTCATAGCCTTCTGATATCCTACCCCTCATTTGGTTCTGCAAAGCTCCCAGAAAGAGCCTGGCTGGCTGCACACCACCGCTACAAGCTTCCCAGACCTGCTTTGTGCTGAAACCTCTCTGTGCAGGAAGGAACATGCTGTATACTTTAAGAACATCTCTGAAGCCAGGAGAAAGCTGCTTTCAGCTAACATCTTTCTTCCATCTGTCAAATGAGAGAATGTGTTCTCATTATAGGCTGGGAGAAGCAGCCATAGACACCGAGCATCCCACACAAAAGCAATCCTTTTCCTTATCTAAGTTCTCAGATAAGATAGGATAATTCTTCTTTTCAGAAACATTGGAGCTTTTGAGGAGCCCATTGTCCTTGGGTTATTTGTCCTTTGTACATCGATTCAGGATGCCAGAACAACTTGATGAGGCTCTTCACGTTTTGTATGTCACTTAAGTGTGGATAAAATCTTATGTCATGGTTGTTTCTATGAACCAATTAAGCACATCCTGCACACACTTCTTTTCTCAGTATTAATCTTTTTTTTTTCTTGAGTTCTTTTACTTGTACCTTCAGAATCTTTTGAGACATTGTCTCTAGCTCTCAATGTGCCTGTATAAAAGCCTCTCTCCAAACACACACAAATCTTAGCTGCAGTCTCAAAGGCTGCTTACAAATTTTGCTCTAAGTCTGATGTCAAGTATAAAATATTTCCATTTCAAGAACTAACTTTACAAATGGTGTTTCTACTGGAGTGTCTTCGCCTTACCTAATAATAAGCATTCATAAAGTGCTCAGGTTAATACTAATGTGAAACTGGAATAACTTGAATTACATTAGTGTGAGAAGAGAATTTGGGCTACTAGCTCCAATCTAAGAAAAATACAGGGTATTCTGAACAGGAAAAATCTAACTGAACGACATCAGCTCTGCCTGCCTCTTACAAACATACTACTTTTGCCCCCTTATTTTTTAACATTGCATAAATCCCAATTGACCTGCCAAATTGACCCCAAAACTCATGCAGAGAATCATAGAATCAACCAAGTTGGAAGAGACCTCCAAGCTCATCCAGTCCAACCTAGCACCCAGCCCTAGCCAATCAACTAGACCATGGCACTAAGTGCCTCATCCAGTCTTTTCTTGAAGACCCCCAGGGATGGTGCCTCCACCACCTCTCTGGGCAGCCCATTCCAATGCCAATCACTCTCTCTGCCAACAACTTCCTCCTAACATCTAGCCTATACTTCCCCCAGCACAAATCACTGCAGAGTTATGAAGCAGGTACATTTTATTACAGCTCTGGATCACTCCATCAATCCTGCACACCCCACGCTGGCACAAGCCACAGTTTATGTTACAAGTGCATGCATATTCATAATAAGAGGTAGGGTTATGGCAACTATTTCTTGGAGTGCATTAACAGAGGTATTTTTTTCCATTCTCCACCCCAATTCCAACCCAACAAGGTGGTCTGGAATGGTTATCTACAATGAACACCCCATACAGTCTTCCTCATAGGGTCTTTTTCACCTCTGGTCAGCAGACCCTTCTTTATTGCTGATTTCAGGGTATCTCTGCTTCTCCTGTATCTCTTTCCTGCTTTCCTTAGTCACTGCAAGCCTGGGCCTTCACAAGATTGCATATCACAGATCTCCAACAAGTAACTGCAGACACTTCTGCTGTAGCTGTTCATCAAATCATAGAATCAAACAGGTTGGAAGAGACCTCCAAGATCATCCAGGCCAACCTAGCACCCAGCCCTGGCCCATCAACTAGACCGCGGCACTAAGTGCCTCAGCCAGGCTTTGTTTCAACACCTCCAGGGACGGTGACTCCACCACCTCCCTGGGCAGCCCATTCCAATGCCAACCACTCTCTGGCAACAACTTCTTCCTGATATCCAGCCTAGACTTTCCCTGGCACAACTTGAGACTGTGTCCTCTTGTTCTGTTGCTGGTTGCCTGGGAGAAGGTTTGCACATTATCAACTGATTACTATAAACAAACATCTCTACAAGGTTTGGTATTTTATGGTTTGCCACAGACACCCTCAACCTTGCACCTGGTCTGTAAGAGCCTTTTACCAGCATTCCTTGATTTTCATTGTATCACAATAATGATTAATTAATCTATGCATGGATATGTATGTAGGGTGGCTTTTCTTCTATTTAAACCTGCTTCAAGCTCTAGAAAGTGGTTCCTAAGCAGGCTGCTGGTGTTTGAAATGTAGAAATTTATCACTCTTTATGAAGCCAGCAATTATGAGTAAAAAAAAGAGCCTTTCTTTTCAGCCACTAAATGCCTGTTGCATTTTCAGGCTGCAGAGATGAATAAAATGAAAACTTTTGTTGCTTTTCCTTATTTTAAATGAATATTTTAAAACCTTGACAATAGATTTGTTGCTTGATTTTCATGAAGATTCTTCAGTGCTGCCCAATGACATGGCTCTGAGGAAGTGTTCTTCCATAGATGTTTTTGAAAACACTTAACTAGGACCTCCAAATATGAGTAAAAAATATCAGACGACAGGAAACATTAATAGCCAAGCTATAAATAGCATCATCACCAATGCCATTAAGTACTAAAACACAAGTAGTCATCCAGAGCAGGGCCATGGGGATGATCAGAGGGCTGGAGTACCTCTGCTACGAGGAGAGACTGAAAGAGTTGGGGCTGTTCAGTCTGGAGATGAGGAGGCTCCCAGGTGACCTTCTTGTGGCCTTTCAGTATCTGAAGGGGACCAACGAAAAAGCTGGGGAGGGACTTCTCAGGATATCAGGCACTGACAGGACTAGAGGCAATGGAGTGAAGCTGGAGGTGGGGAGATTCAGACTGGACATGAGGAGGAAGTTGTTCATCATGCGAGTAGTGAGAGGCTGGAATGGGTTGCCCAGGGAGGTAGTTGAGGCCCCATCCCTGGAGGTGTTTAAGGTCAGGCTGGATGAGGCTGTGGCCAGTCTGATCTAAGGTAGGGTGTCCCTGGGCATGTCAGGGGGGTTGGTACTAGATGATCCTTGTGGTCCCTTCCAATCCTGACTGATTCTATGAGTTTCAAATTAAATGAGGACCAGAAAAGAGATACACATTCAAAACAAACAAAGCAACAGAATTTTTATCTAATGAGATTCAGATGAGTGAGACTCCAATTACAGTTTGAGATCTTAAAATATTTAGATGGGATGCACTATTTTGAATGCTTGATGACAAAGCTGAGCTAATCAACAAACAAAGAGAGGTACAGAAGCTTTCCATGGTTCCTTGCAGGATGCAAAAACTTTTTAAGTCTTCAGGAAAGTGTTGTGAAGGGTGGGCTACAGGAGGTAAAACTGACCATGAGCCCAGTTTTGGGGCCCTGAAATTATTTTGAGAGCTGTGTCTTCAATAGAGTGTGGCTTTGAATTGGAAATGATGTGTTTTTACTCTGTAAGTTGTCTTGCATTGCTGAGTCACTTAAGTGAAGAAATGTGATGCAGCTTCAGCTTTCAACCACCTTTTTTTGGCTGGATGTTTGTTTTTTTTTTCTGGTGTAACAATCCTGCACCACAGAATCACAGAATGCCAGAGGCTGGAAGGGACCTGGAAAGCTCATCCAGTCCAACTCCGCTGCCAGAGCAGCATCACCTGGAGCAGATCACACAGGAACACATCCAGGTGGGTTCTGAGTTTCTCCAGAGAGGGAGATCCACAACCCACCCTGGGCAGCTTGTTCCAGGGTTCTGTCACTCTCAGAGGGAAAAAAAATCCTCCTCATGTTTAAATGAAACTTCCTATGCCTCAGCTTCCACCCATTGCCTCTTGTCCTAGCATTGGGCACCACCCAGCAGAGCCTGGCTCCAGCCTCCTGGCACTCACCCTGCACATATTGATAACCATGATAAGGTCACCTCCCAGTCTCCTCCAAGTTAAAGAGCCCCAGCTCCCTCAGTAAAGACACGTTAAAAACGTAGTCCTTAGAACTCCTTTTTTTTCTAGCTCAGCATGAAAGCTGCTAAAGACTACCACACTCTTTTCCAGCCCATGCTTCAAGCCATTCTGTGTTATTTAATTATCTTTGGTTCACAAGATGTTGATTCTTCCAATTAACTGTATAACCATTTTGTTCAATTAGTTTCAAGAGGATCTCTAGATGTTGATTCTGTTCTCCTTTCTCACATTAAGCACATTTTAAGAAGACCTCAGTTGAAGTTTTCTGACAGAATCTGGTTTCAGTATTAATATACTCTCCAAAAGCAAACCTTTTTAACAGTGTTTTCATAAACAGCAGTTACTGAGTGCAGATAGAACTAACATTATAACATATTAAGAACTCATTCATTCATTCTGACAAAATTAAAGAAGACCACAAGAAAACTGATGACTCTAAGTGTGTGTGTGGGAAAATTCATCAGCTAAAAGTAGGGTATGAGATGATGAAATTGTTTGAATGATAGCAATGTTAAGAAAAATCATAAACTCATAGTTAAACCTTCAGTTCCTATTGTAATTGTTCAACTGCTACTTTTACATACCCTACACTTGTCTCATTTATCTCACTTGTCTGTTATGATATGGGGAACATTATTGTCTTTAATGATCTCTGGTGTTCCAGTACACAGATACTTGTAATATATATGGATTGACTGACACATCCAGATAGAGAAATTGTTCTCAGCTTCTCTGCACAATAAACCCTTGGTTTCTTTTACAAAGGAAATGTATTGATTTTTAATAGGCATCAAAAAGCCTCTTCAAGCAATGTCAGCCTCACACTCTTAGGCTGAGAGGTCCTCCAATAACTTTCCTCATTCTCCAGTATCACACTGCAAGCACACTAATCTCTGTTTAGCTCAATTATTCTACACATGCTGCTCCCAGAACACACCATGAATTTTACACTAGGTTTTATTCCTGCCTTGATATCTTTCACTACGTATCTGCATCACGTGTGGCAGCCTTCTGAGCCTTACTGGTGTCTACTTCTCCTCATTCATTCTCCTTCTACATTTTTCCAAAATCAAACAGTTTGCTTTCATGCTATGCCCACTATCTCTCTTCTTTGGAGAGACAGTAGAAACCTCCACTGATATATTCAGGTATGAAAAATAAAAGAACAATCCCTTTATAACACTGATTTAAAAATCGATGGTTTAAATCAGCCAGCACCAAAAATGATTGGGACAACAGCCACAAGTAGATGGCAACAACCAGTAACAGAATGAGGGGACACAGGATCAAGTTGTGTCAAGGGAGCTCTAGGCTGGATGTTAGGAGGAAGTTGTTGGCAGAGAGAGTGATTGGCATTGGAATGGGCTGCCCAGGGAGGTGGTGGAGTCACCGTCCCTGGAGGTGTTGAAACAAAGCCTGGATGGGGCACTCAGTGCCATGGTTTAGTTGACTGGATAAGGCTGGGTGCCAGGTTGGCCTGGCTGATCTTGGAGGTCTCTTCCAACCTGGTTGATTCTATGATTATAAGTTATTTTGTCCACAGCTGAGAAGTAAAATTAAGGTACAGAGAAGCAAATCAAATATGAAGTGTGGAGGATGCAGTCTCTGCATCTTTCATGAACAACAGGTATAAGGAAAACAATGTTTTATCCAAGGCTTCTACAAACACTTGTATAAGGGGCAAACTATTTCCAACTGCTATGTAAAGACAAATATCTGTGATTCATTACCAGCCTTGTTGACACATGTGTAATGGCAGCCTATAAACACACTGAAAGGCCAAAAGCAATCAAAATAAATTGTGAACTGCCATCACTTCGTGTTACAGATTGAACTCTCTTTTGCTTTGTCAATTACACCTGCACAGAGTGAGTCCAGCGCAATGACATTATTTTATGCTACATTTGCATAAGCAACCCCAACCCCAAACCCCTACAAAATCACCACAGATTTATGTTTCACTCTACTCCACAAAAATGGAAGTTGTGGGTGTTAGTTCTTTCGCCTGGATAATAATAGAAACTATACCTTTGGGAGAAGCTGGATTGCTTGGAGTATCCTCTGCCTGTGTCCAGAGTTAAGGATTCCTATTTCCAGGAGATCCTGGTCCTCCATTACGTTGCTTCCCTAAAAATGGGGAAAAAAAAAGAGATGTAGTTAAAAAATGGGGAAATAGCAGATGCCTTCAACAGCCTGCAACGTGCCCTTCCACTGTGCCTAAAAGAGAATATTTTGCTTAACTTTGAGTAGCTGACAAGAATCATAAATTACTCATGAGTGAATTCCATGTCACCGTAGCAAAACATGGGGGAAGGTGCTTGAACTCATGGACAACTCCTACATTGCTGGCAGCGCTGCCACTGGAGAAACTGTAACTCCCTCAAGCCAAATACCAGATGTGAATATTCTTTCCTTTGACTGGAACCAAGGACAGGACTACAGAAATGTTCAGAAACAATTTTTCAGTTCCTCTGCTACCTCACTCAGTTACACACCATGCTCATTTTTCGCCAGACTGGAAAATTATTCACGCAGAATAAGATGAGCAGTGTGGATAAAAGTAAAAGTACTTAGTTTCTTCTTAGTAAAATGGTGAAGTGGGGTCAACAAATCCCATACTGTCCCCACTCCCTTCAATTTTACTATACCAGTGCAATCCTGTCACTGCTCTGATCTCCTTGCTTGAAGGCAGGTCAAATAATTTCTAACATTCAAAGAGCTGAAAAAGACCATCTGTCAAACAACACACAAAATAATTGCCCACAGAAGTCCATAAAATAAGCCTCTACAATGCAAGCCTCCCTTCTTAGGATCTGACAGCAGAAGAAGAGAACCTATAGCTATACAAACAGGCTAATATGGCTCCTAAGTTCAAAGTCCCTGACATGACCCAGACAGGAGGTTCAACATTTGAAGGTTAAGGTATTTCATTAGCTGGCATTGACTATTTGGAATCACAGAAGCTACAGCAAGAGCTCAAAAAGAGAATTGCAGTCAGGGATCAAATCAAGATGGTTCAAAGGAGGCTGTCAGTCTTTACAAAACCACTGAGTAGTTGGGGTGGAAGGGATCTTTCAAGATCATCTAGTTACACCCCACCTAATGACACAAGAACATATCCAGGTGGGTTTTGAATGCCTCCAGAGATGGAGAGTCCAAAGCCTCTCTGGGCAGTCTGTTCCAGTGCTCTGCCACTCTCAAAGTGGAGAATTTCTCCCTTATGTTTCTGTGAAACTTCCTACATTCCAGCCCGCGTCCATTGCCCCTTGTCCTGTCACTGGACACCACTGAAAAGAGTCTGGCTCCATCCTGCTGACACTCACTTGTTAGACATTTACAAGCTTTAATGACTTTACCTCATTTCAGAAAAAACTCACACCCTTTAAACATTTATTTTACTTCCAAAAAGCTTCTGACCCACTGCATTTGCAAACATGACCTGCAAAAAGCAGATGACCTGTCTTGAACTCTGACTCCTCTCACAGTCTCATGACACTAATTTGCTGGAAGGAAGAACTCTCATCATTCATACAGATTTAACATCATCATGAAGTCAGATTTATGTTGGCAAATCCACAAGAACTTCATCTCCACCTTTCCTTTGGGTTTGCTGCTTCTGACTCAGTAGAGCTCTTAAGCAGCAGCAAACTGAAAAGCTGAGAAGCAAACAACAGAACATGCTTAAATAATTTGCTGAATCAGGGCTTAATAATGGATATGATTTCTTTCTGATTATCAAATCTGTCCCACAGCCACATAAACTTCTTTCCAAAAGCACACTGGAATATGCTGTTCTTCACCCTGCTCAGCTGCTGAATCTTCACTCTTTTCAGATGGCCTGATTAGTTTACAGATGCACACTTGAGGACTCTCAAGTGCAGCTCTGCAGAGTGTCCTGCACAATCTTGGGGATGTCTTTTTAGGGCAATCATGGAAACTTTGCAGAGCCATTACATCCAAAATTATATTTCACAGGAAGTGATTTAAGACTATAAGTCTGCAAATCATGTCTGGGAAGAATTTGCACCCAGCATTCAGCACAGGGGCAGACAGAGGCTTGCTCTGAAGGGAGAAGCTGTGCAGCCGTGCTGGTTTAAGTAGATCGCAGGTGTAGGGCTGCATGCAGCACAGCCTGTGCAAACAGTGATAGTGGAGAGGTAGGCTTAATAACCTCTTCAGCTCCATACTAAACACATGTGAAAATATAACTTCCCTTTTCTCCCTTTCTCCTTTAGATAACCTAAAGCAGCCTGTAAGCTCACAGGAAAAATTAGAGGGTAGGGGGGCAAACCTTCCATTTTGGGCTAGGTACAGCTGCTGAAAATAGCTGGCACAAATGGATTTAAGGAAGCTGAGCCAAGTGAGGATCCAGTCTTAGAATCATAGAATCAACCAGCATGGAAGAGACCTCCAAGATCAGCCAGCCCAACCTAGCACCCAGCCCTAGACAATCAACCAGACCATGGCACTAAGTGCCCCATCCAGGCTTTGCTTTAACACCTCCAGGGACAGTGACTCCACCACCTCCCTGGGCAACCCATTCCAATGCCAATCACTCTCTCTGCCAACAACTTCCTCCTAACATCCAGCCTAGACCTCCTCTGGCACAATCTGAGACTGTGTCCCCTTGTTCTGTTGCTGCTTGCCTGGCAGAAGAGACCAACCCCACCTGGCTACAGCCTCCCTTCAGTTAGTTGTAGACAGCAATGAGCTCAGCCCTGAGCCTCCTCTTCTGCAGGCTGCACAACCCCAGCTCCCTCAGCCTCTCCTCATAGGGTTTGTGTTCCAGGCCTTCCCCCAGCTTTATTGCCCTTCTCTGGACAATCCAAAGCAAAGGCTATAGATTTTGGGTCAGTTTAACAAATACAGCTCTTTTGCTTACAGCTATTGCTTTCACTTCACTGCATTGTTTGTCTGAGCTCACCTTGCATTGCTGCATGATGTTTGTGAACAACCATGGTGTGCTCATCACTGAGCTACTACACACTGTTTACTGGTATCAGCAACCTTGGCATCCAGCTTCAAACACTGCAGTGTTTAAAATCCAATTCAGCTAACAGGCACAGAGAAGATCCTATCTGTGCACATAGCTGCTGCACAGCAGAGAAAGCATTCTCTGAGTAATTGTTAGCTATTGCCTTTTTCTTTATGCATTAATTCATTGTTTTGTTTCTTTACAGTTGGTATTACATAGTCTTAAAAATGATATCAAAGTTACAAAATCAAACATTTAAAAATCAGGAAAGTCTGGAATTCATGTTGCCTTCTTGTCCTCATTCTAAGAACTTGATGACCTGGACTTCCAATGCACTCAGCTTTTGCTGAGTGTTTCCATCAATGTCAACAGTAGCAGGCACTCGTCTCTCCTCTAACACAGACTTCATTGTCTCCTGCCACGGAGCTAAACCAGCACTTCACCTTTCCACAGGAGCAAGCCAGGAAAGTTTAGATAGACACCACAAACCACTACTGCTTAACATAAACTGATAGTAGTAGAAAGCTGCTGTCTGCTTTGCAGACATGTCTACAAAGAGATGGAAACAGTCCCTCTGATGTCTGCTCCTCTACTCCCCTTAATCCCAGCTCCTCATACCTTTTTTACCTAATTTATCTTCTTGCACTCTTTCACTCTTCTTCCATAGGTTCATATGTGGAGAGTGGTGCTGTTGATATGCTAGAGGGAAAGGATGTCTCCCAAAAAGATCTGGACAAGCTGGAGAGATCAGCCCAGGTGAAATTCATGAGGTTCAACAAGATCAAGTGCAGAGTCCTGCACCTGGGTCAGAACAATCCTCATTAGCAATGCAGACTGGGGGACAGGTGATAGAAAACAGGTCTGCAGAAAAAGACTTGGGAGTTCTGGTGGTTGAGAAGCTGGGCATGAGCCAGCAACATGCACTTGCAGCCCACAAGGGCAATGGCTGCATCAAAAGAAGTGTGGCCAGCAGATTGAGAGAGGGGATTCTGCCACTCAACTCTACTCTGGTGAGACCTCATCTGGAGTAGTGCATCCATCTCTGGAGCCCTCAACACAAGAAGGACATGAACCTGATGGAGCAGGTCCAGAGGAAGGCCATGAAAATGACTGGGAGGCTGGAACACCTCTCTTATAAGGACAGGCTGAGGGAGCTGAGGTTATTTAGCTGGGAGAAGAGAACGCTCCAGGGAGACCTTACAGCAGCCTTCCACTGCCTGAAGGTGGCTTACAAGAAGGCTGGAGAGAGCCTGTCTACAAAGGCCTCCAGTGACAGGATGAGTGGCAATGGTTTGAAATCAGAGAAGGTTCACATTGGCTGGTAGGAACAAGTTCTGCACCATGAGAGTGCTGAGACACTGGAACAGATTGCTCAGGAAGATAGTTGAGGCCACATCCCTGAGGATACTCAAGGTCAGGTTTGACAAGGCTCTGAGCAACATGACCTAGTGGAGGACGTCCTTGCTGTCTGGGGAAGGGTTGGACAGGATACCTTTGGAGGTACCTTCTAACTCAAAAAGTCTATAAGAAGACTTAGTTGGAAGGAAGCCATACTTCTCAGAAATAAAGCAATCAGAATAAGAGGAGGCTCAGAGATGATCTCATTGCTGTCTGCAACTAGCTGAAGGGAGGCTGTAGCCAGGTGGGGTTGGTCTCTTCTGCCAGGCAAGTAGAAACAGAACAAGGGGACACAGTCTCAAGTTATGCTGGGGCTGGATATTAGGAGGAAGTTCTTCACAGAGAGAGTGATTGGCATTGGAATGGGCTGCCCAGGGAGGTGGTGGAGTCGCTGTCCCTGGAGGTGTTGAATCCAAGCCTGGATGAGGCACTTAGTGCCATGGTCTGGTTTGCTGGATAGGGCTGGGTGCTAGGTTGGCCTGGATGATCTTGGAGGTCTCTTCCAACCTGATTGATTCTATGAAAATTGCCTACGTTAGGACAGGTTCAGATCTCATTCACTTCAGCTCACACTGCTGCAATTCCTGTCTTGTTAATGCATGTTTTACTTATGAATTAGAGAGATCCTGTTTCTGAAGTATCAATTAGGCAAGAGTGTAGCTGACACCCCACCCCCCTAGAACTTGCAGTTCTGCACAAGTTTCAGGAATATCTTTTTTCCTGCAAGCACATTCAGGAAGCAAACCTCCTGAGTAAGGAGGCAGTAGTTTCACAGAACAGTTGGGCTCAGGAAGGAAGGAAAAACTACTAAAGATGTGGGAGACTGAAGGCATATGAAAAACACCACAATTGAAGACATCCAGAAATTCTGCCAGTATCTGAGCAAACTGCACAATGGTAGCTATGAGATAAAGATTTTACTGGCATTTATTTGGGTTGTTCCAGACAATATCGCCTCTGGTACTCTGCATCTCAACTTCACAGAATCATAGAATCAACCAGGTTGGAAGAGACCTCCAACATCATCCAGGCCAACCTAGCACCCAGCCCTAGACAATCAACCAGACCATGGCACTAAGTGCCTCATCCAGGCTTTGCTTCAACACCTTCAGGGACAGCAACTCCACCACCTCCCTGGGCAGCCCATTCCAATGCCAATCACTCTCTCTGACAACAACTTCCTCTTCCTAACATCCAGCCCAGACCTCCCCTGCCACATCTTGAGACTGTGCCCCCTTGTTCTGTTGCTGGTTGCCTGGCAGAAGAGACCAACCCCACCTGGCTACAGCCTCCCTTAAGGGAGTTGTAGACTGCAATAAAGTCTCCCCTGAGCCTCCTTTTCTGCAGGCTGCACACCCCCAGCTCCCTCAGCCTCTCCTCACAGGGCTGTGCTCCAGGCCCCTCACCAGCTTCCTTGCCCTTCTCTGGACATCTTCCAGCACCTCAACATCTCTCTTGAATTGAGGGGCACAGAACTGGACACAGCACTCAAGATGTGGCCTGAGCAGTGCTGAGTACAGGGGCAGAATAATCTCCCTCATCCTACTGGCCACACTGTTCCTGAGCCAGCCCAGGATGCCATTGGCTCTCTTGGCCACCTGGGCACACTCCTGGGTCATGTTTACCTACTATCCATCAGTACCCCCAGGTGCCTTTCTGCCTGGCTGCTCTCCAGCCACTCTGTCCCCAGCCTGGGGTTGTTGTGGCCAAAGTGCAGAACCCTGCACTTAACACAATCTTTCCCCAAAAATGCAGGATTAGACCTTCCAAATGTCTTTAAGTTCAGATATATATACACAGAACCTTCAGAAAGCAATTTAGCAATTTGATCTGGAATACATCAGACTGAGAGCAAAAAATTACAGCATTAAAAATAGTCTCAATTTAATGCACCAACTAGCTCAAAGAACCTCTAAAATCCAATCAAAGCAAAAGCTTCATAAACCTGCAGACAGCTTCACTGACTGTAAAAAGGGAGCAACTTTTCAGACTAGTTCAAAAACCAACAAAATACAACCACAAACCCCAACATGTAATCTGCATCCTGCAGGAACAAAAGCATTTTGAAGATTTGTCCCTGAAGATAATAAAATATGGTGATTAGAAGAAGATATTAAGACTGCAGTTGTGTCAGCTAAAGAAGGAAAAGAAGTACATCTGGTGCCTAAAGCTCTTTAAGAGCTGCTAGCCACCAGCTTCAGCTGAAATCACCTGCTGTGCTGACATTATTGAGATGAAGTTCAGCTGGGTTGGTGTGTGTAAGGGAAGGATGAATTGTGGCCCTCCAGTATCTAAAGGGGGCCTATGAAAAAGCTGGGGAGGGACTTTTCAGGATATCAGGGAGTAACAGGACTGGGGGTGGGGGGGTGGAGCAAAGCTGGACGTGGGTAGGTTCAGGCTGGACGTGAGGAGGAAGTTGTTCAGCATGAGAGTGGTGAGAGCCTGGAATGGGTTGCCCAGGGAGGTGGTTGAGGCCCCATGCCTGGAGACGTTTTAAGGCCAGGCTGGATGGGGCTCTGGCCAGCCTGCTCTAGGGTAGGGTGTCCCTGCCCATGGCAGTGGGGTTGGGACTAGATGATCCTTGTGGTCCCTTCCAACCCTGACTGATCCTATGATTCTATGAATTTTGAGGTGAGCACAGCATAGATAGGGCAGCACTGGTGCTTGCTTCACATTGTATAGGAAGCACTTTCTGCTATCCATTGCCCTCTCCCAGCCAACCATGTAATAAATTGCTGGTGCTTGCTTCACATTGTATAGGAAGCACTTTCTGCTATCCATTGCCCTCTCCCAGCCAACCATGTAATAAATTGCTGGTGCTTGCATCACATTGTATAGGAAGCACTTTCTGCTATCCATTGCCCTCTTCCAGCCAACCATGTAATAATTTGCTGGTGCTTGCATCACATTGTATAGGAAGCACTCTCTGCTATCTGTTGCCCTCTCCCAACCAACCATGTAATAATTTGCTGCACCATCAGCATAATGAGATCAACAGGAACTCTGAAGAGTTGGTGAAAGTGGCACCTAATACACTGAGATGAGGAGGTTCATGTTGTATGCACATCATGACAAGACCTGGTGGGTGTTCAAAGTGCCTTGCCAATATCTCTCCCAATTTGTATTGCACCAAATCTGACTCTGGCTGACTGAGACTTGACACTGCAGGAGCACAGCCTGGGAGAATTTGAATGGAACTGGGACAGCAGGTCCCATGCTTGAGCTCACAGGGCTGATGAAAGTGTGACCTGGCACAGAATGGGAAAAAGAGAACATGGGAGGTGATACATTCAGGCAGAGCACTATCCTGCCACTCAGATAAGAGGAGGGCAGGAGCAGATGGGAATGTTCTTCCATTATATATGCTTGGAGACTGAAATCACAGATGGAAAACTGAGACCAACAGCATCAAAGAGCTCTATTCTTTCTTACCTCTTCCACCCTAAATGCACAGCTGGAAAGGAAGGACGCAGGCATCTGGTACTAATGGGAACTGGGACTGTTAGGAAGCACATCCTCAGCAGCTCCATAAGCCAGACCTGTACTCAGTCTGAATTGCTTTGCTCCTCGTTCACCTAATCCCAATATCCTTCCAAACTGTATACCCTTGAAATAGTTAACATCTAATCTGTCCTCTGGCTGGGACCAAATCAGAGATATCTCATGATGTGCCTAAGGATATACTGAATAACCACAACCCTTCTTATTCACTGTCTAAGTCAGATGCCAGGAGGCTTCTGAATTTCCAGCACAACATAGCTTTTCCACAAGGCAAAAAGAGTTAATTTCTTAAAGACTTGCAAGAGAAGACCAGAGGAATGTACCTCTCAAGAACGAGCACTGACTCTCCTTAGGGCAAAACACTTCAAGCAATATGCCACATGCTTCATCTCTAAAAAAGAACTGGCAATCAGCCAGAACTTAGCAAGCTTCGGTGTGAGTGAAAAGGTTGCCTCTCACCAGCACTGCCACTGTTAACCTGAAAGAATGATTACTGAGGGAAATGTCTAACTTGCACTCTGGGGTCAGAAAGATTTATCAGATTCCTGGAGATGCTGTGGAAATTGTTATTACAGCTACAAATCTGACAAGACCATGTTAGAAAAAGCTCCTGCAGAAGCACAGAATTTTGCCTTGGGGGAAAGAGACTGATTAGAGAATCCAATGGGAAGAAATCATAGAATCGACCAGGTTGGAAGAGATATCCAACATCATCCAAGCCAGCCTAGCACTCAGCCCTGTCCAATCAACCAGACCATGGCACTAAGTGCCTCATCCAGGCTTTGCTTCAACACCTCCAGGGATGGTGACTCCACCACCTCCCTGGGCAGCCCATTCCAATGCCAATCACTCTCTCTGCCAACAGCTTCCTCCTGACATCCAGCCTAGACCTCCTCCAGCACAGTTTGAGACTGTGTCCCCTTGTTCTGTTGCTGCTTGCCTGGCAGAAGAGACCAACTCCTACCTGGCTACAGCCTGCCTTCAGTTAGTTGTAGACAGCAATGAGGTCACCCCTGAGCCTCCTCTTCTGCAGGCTGCACACTCCCAGATCCCTCAGCCTCTCCTCACAGGGCTGTGCTCCAGACACCTCACCAGCTTTGTTGCCCTTCTCTGGACACATTCCAGTATCTCAACATCTCTCTTGAATTGAGGAGCCCAGAACTGGATGCAGCACTTGAGGTGTGGCCTGACCAGCACTGAGTACAGTCCCACTATTGAAGATTTGGGCAAAGAAAGTATTAAGCACCTGCTTTTTCCTCATCTCTTGTTATTATACTCCCTTCTCCATCTAATAAGGAGTGGAGGTTGTCCTTGCCCTTTCTTTTGCCATTAATATATGTATAGAAACATTTTTTATTCTCCTTACCAGCAGTGGCCAGCCTCAGTTCTAAATGGGTTTTTGGTACTCTAATTTTTTTTCCTACAAGACCTAGCAACATCCTTAAACTCCTCCTGGGATACCTCCCCTTTTTTTCCAAAGGTGATACACCCTCTTTTTTTCCCTTTAATTCCTTTAGAAGCTCCTTGCCCATCCAGTCTGGTTGCTTCCCTCATCAGCTCATCTCCCAGCACATTGGGACAGCCTGCTCCTGCGCCTTCAAGAGTTCTTTCTTGAAGTAGGTCCAACCTTCCTGAGACCCTTTTGTTTTTGAGGGCTGTTTCCCAAGGAACTTTCTGGGCCAGTTCCTTAAATAAGGAGGGGGTGGTCTGAATCCTTATTTGCAAACCATGTATAGAGAGAGAAGGTGATATATGAAGGGACAATTTTAAAAGGAGTCTGAACAGACCTGAGTGCCTCTCTGCTTAAGTTTGAATGATCAGGAGAAGTGTGGCCAGCAGGTTGAGGGAGGTGATTCTCCCCTTCTCCTCTGCTTGGGTGAGACCTCACCTGGAGTACTGTGTCCAGTTCTGGAGCCCTCATTACATGAAGGAAGTGGATGTGCTGGAGTGTGTCCAGAGAAGGGCCACTGGGATGAGCAGAGAGCTGCAGCAGCTCTGCTATGAGGACAGACTGACAGAGTTGGGGCTGTGCAGGCTGGAGAAGAGGAGGCTCCCAGGTGACCTTCTTGTGGCCTTTCAGCTGGGAAAGGACTTTTCAGGCTGTCAGGGAGTGACAGAATTGGGAGGAATGGAGCAAAGCTGGAAGTGGTTAGGTTCAGACTGGATGTGAGGAGGAAGTTGTTCATCATGAGAGTGGTGAGAGCCTGGAATGGGTTGCCCATGGAGGTGGTTGAGACCCCATGCCTGGAGATGTTTAAGGCCAGGCTGGATGAGGCTGTGTGCAGCCTGATCTAGGGTAGGGTGTCCCTGGGCATGTCAGAGGGGTTGGAACTAGCTCATCCTTGTGGTCCCTTCCAACCCTGACTGATTCTATGATTATATGATTCTATGTCTCTTTCTCTGGCTCACATTTAGATCTTCCAGAAGTGAAGCTGGAGTAACCAGTGCCATCAAAAGATTTTCTGATGTTAATATTCAAGAGTAGGTAAGTCATAGACCTTTCACACAACAGTATCAGTTAAAGTATAATGATAATGAAACAACCTTTCTTGGGAGGTGTCCCTGCCTATGCCTGGGAAGTGGAACTAGATGATCTTTGAGGTCCCTTCCAACCCAAGCCATTCTGTGATTCTGTTCTTTGAACACTGATAGCTGGGACAAGGAAGTATTTCTGCTATTTTTATCCCTTCTTCCCTGTAGCACTGATTCATTACAACCAACACAATTGTCACATGCAAATTAGCTGCAGAGATAAGGGGGCAATTGAACAAATTACCTCTGCTGTCGCACTTGGCCCACTTAATTACTAACGCTGTTGACCCAACCCTGTCTGCCTATTTAGTCATAACAATCCAATAAAATAATTATTAATACTTACCTAAATTACATCTTAATGTCTTGAATGTATATTGTGAAGATAATTTCACTCCATTTCAGTAATGAAAACTCCAGAGAGTCTACATTGTACCATTATTCAGATTACTTGAGATAAACGCTGGTTAGCTTAGATGCTAGATTTCTCAAAGGACCCACTTTAAAATCAATAGCACTGTGAGCTAATTAACAGCCTTCTAAATTCTTAGGGGAAAAAAAAAAACAGGTCTTTCTCCAACAAATGTTTAACTCTGGGGAGTGCAGGAAGGGGCAAATGTGATGTGTGGAGGCATAAGAAAAGCGTTGCGTATCTGCTCGCCAGGTAACATGGAGTTCACAGAATTATAGAATCACAGAATCAACCAGGCTGGAAGAGACCTCCAAAATCATCCAGTCCAAGCTAACATCCAGCCCTAAAGCAATTTGATCTGGAATATGCCAGATTTATAGCAAAAAAATTACTCCATTAAAAAGAGTCTCAATTCAATGCATCAACTAGCTCAAAGAACCTCTAAAATCTGATCATAGAATCATAGAATGGTCCAGGCTGGAAGAGACCTCTAAAGGTCATCTAGGCCAACTAATCCTGCAGTCAGCAGGAACATCCTCAACTAGATCAGGTTGCCCAGAGCCCTGTCAAGCCTCATCTTGAATATCTCAAGGGATGGGACCACAACCACCTCTCTGGGCAACCTGTTCCAGTGTTCCACTATCCTCATGGTAAAGAACCTGTCCCTAACATCTAATAGTATCATAGAAGCAACCAGGTTGGAAGAGATCTCCAACATCGTCCAGTCCAACCTAGCACCCAGCCCTGTCTAATCAACTAGACCATGGCACTAACTGCCTCATCCAGGCTTTTATTTGAACACCTCCAGGGATGGCAGCTAACACTGCTGGTTTTGTAGCAAGTGTAAAAACTCTGCTCAGCTCCCAGAATCTCTCCCAGAACTGTTTCCTTCCTCACATTTTTATCGACTCTAGTCATGTGGTTTAAAATGTGAGCCACCCAAATCAGCCCAGAGAGTACAAAAGGCAGAGCAAGGACTTTGACCATAAAATTGTAGGCAAGGATCTGTGTCTTAAAAATGGGTTCTTCACAGAAAGGAGCTGTGAAATCACAGGATCACAGAGTGTCAGGGGCTGGATGTGACCTCGAAAGCTCATCCAGTCCAACCCCCTGCCAGAGCAGCATCACCTAGAGCAGATCACACAGGAACACATCCTGGCAGCTCTTGAGTATCTCCAGAGAGAGAGACTCCACAACCTCCCTGGGCAGCTCTGTCACCCTTACAGGGAAAAAAATCCTCCTCATGTTTAAATGAAACTTCCTATGCCTCAGCTTCCACCTATTGCCTCTTGTCCTAGCTTCAGGCATCACTGAGCGGAGCCTGGCTCCAGCCTCCTGGCACTCACCCTGCACATATTTATAGACATTGCTGAGGTCACCTCTCAGGCTCCTCTTCTCCAAGCAGCAGAGCCTCAGCTCCCTCAGTCTTTCCTCATGAGATGCTCCATTCCCTTCATCATCTTTGTGGCTCTGTGCTGGACTCTCTCAAGCAGTTCTGTCCCTCTTGAATAGCAGCAAGGAAAAGACATGCTCGAGAAAATCCTTCAGCCTTCATGCACTTCTGCCCTAGAGTGAAACCAGGTCTTGGAAGCATTTGTTCACCTCCTGCCTGCAGCTGAAGCCCGTTCACATCACCTCTGGGCTGCCCGGTGTTTGAACTCTCTCTTCTGAGCTGACAGAGCTGCTTGGAAACCACGTCAGACCTCCCAGTGAGTCTAGAAAGTAGGCCATCCTCTTAGATGCCATCACAGCTTGAGCTGCTAGGAAGTCTGGGAGCATGCCCAAGGCAGCCACACAGGAGTGTGGTGTGACTTGGAAGCTGCTCTCTCTTAAAAATGGCTTTAACTTTCTGTCCCAAGGGACTGGCCCAGCCACGAGGGGATTTGTGCAGAAGGTGGCAGATCAGATTCAGGTCTCTTTCTCAGAATCACATTTCCTAACCAGAGAGCAGGTTATGGAGTAACTGGTAGGAAAGGCCACTCAGGAATTGAGGAAAATAGTTCACTGGTCCTGCTGACACCAAACTCTTGTGCAGTTTAGTCAGTAAGGAATTCTCTTTTAGAATGGTGACAGCTGGGCTGTGGTAAATGAATCTCCAGCTGCTGTTGCTAGAAATGTTTCTGGTTTACATCCAGTGACTGCCAAATAGAAAAAAAATCAAGAGCTAAAAATTCAGGACTTTCTACTTCTTTAAACACAGTGTTCTAACTGCTGAGCTACAGACTCAGCTTCTGGTGCATGCTCTAATTTGAAAGGCAGCAGTGAGTCAGCTGTCCTAACCCAAAGGGACAACTTAGACCTCCAGATCCAGGGAGCAGCACAGGAAATCCACTCTCCAAATGGTGTCTAATGCAGGGCTGCAAAAGGAGGCGAAACTTTCAGATGTAGATCCTACTTTGGAGCATCTCCTGGCTTCCTCTGCTTAACCTTGCAAATCCCCTTCTTAACTGCCTTTCTCTTCCTAATAAGCTATGCAGGGTTCTTTGTACCTAATTCAATTGTAAGGATCTTGCACCCAGAGGTAAGAACTGTAGAGTCAAGCATGACAATGTCAACCATTGCTGCAACTAACTACTTTTAACCTGGTCTTGGACACCTCAGCCAAGTGTTTGGAGTCATAAAATCATAGAATCATAGAATCAATGAGGTTGGAAAAGACCTCCAAGTTCATCCAGTCCGACCTAGCACCCAGCCCTAGCCAATCAACCAGACCATGGCACTAAGTGCCTCATCCAGCCTTTGCTTGAACACCTTCAGGGATGGTGACTCCACCACCTCCCTGGGCAGCCCATTCCAATGGCAAACCACTCTCTGTGAAGAACTTCCTCCTAACATCCACTCTGTGTGCTGCAAAATGAAGGCACTGCCTAGCTTTCAGGTATCCAAAGCATTTCCAGGACCTAGCTGCTTGTACTCTGAGCCTGTTAGGTCAGCTGAACTTATGAAATGTAATAAAACAGGAAGCAGCTCCCCAAAGAGAGAAACCCTGGGAAATTAATGGTGTTTTCTATGCATCACTGCTTTGAAAAGCAGTTGGTGTTCTACCATGCTGCTCTTGGTCTGTAGAGGTGAAGCAAAGGTAAGAGAACTCAGAAGCTAAAAAGAACCTGAATATGCTTTCACTGGGTGAAGCGGAAAAGGACGCAGGGAAAATATGGGGTCAGGCTTGCCTGCTAGCTACAATCATTCCACTGACACCCATTTTAACATATCCCTGCAGATTTTGTTTGCAGTATTGAATAAGGTATTATCTCCTACTGCACACAGCTGAGAGTTCTGTTCCATTTGATTTTCCTTAACCAAAGCATTGTGATTTATTCCCATGGTATGCACAGAGATATTACTGGCTAGATCCCCGAAGCCCGAGAGGTAAGCGGAGATGGCTTCCATTTTCTTCCAACTCCTTCTAAAAATAAGAGAACATTTGATTAAGGGTTGACAATTTTCTTTTCTTCCTTTGCTTGTTCTTGTAATTCATTTCACATGGGAAGTGGGTTGTGTTTTTCTTATCCCTTCCAATTCGGCGGCTGGCTTTGCGGGCCCACTC
Source organism: Pogoniulus pusillus (assembly GCF_015220805.1). Lineage (NCBI taxonomy): Eukaryota > Metazoa > Chordata > Aves > Piciformes > Lybiidae > Pogoniulus > Pogoniulus pusillus. Next base: position 4,257,740 of record NC_087278.1, read on the forward strand.
CTGTCACCAAGGCAACCAGCAGATTGCTGCAATATGATCCCATGCGCTTGATGTCACTGCATGGTGTTATTGTTCCCTGGTAATGATCTGGGAGATGCCTCTCCCTCTTCTCATAAAGGAGAAGTAATTAGCATTCCAGTGGTCATCCCGAGTGCCACGTGTGGACTGCAGCGTCGGCTCAGGATGCGTTTTGCTTCACCTGTAGCAGCTTGAAGAAGGACTGGATTGCATCAGACCTTCTATGTTCAGCACCAAGCAGGCACTCCTCCTCCTCAGACACATGCTAAAGAAGCTGAGTTGAAGCTGTAGTTCTCAATAAGCATCAGTTATAACCATGCTGGGTGAGATCAAATGTCTGTCCAACTCATTGCTTCGGTTCCCTGCTCGTGGCCAAAGCTGCTCAGAAACGCAAAATCTTTTGTAAAAAGTTGTCTATTTTCTTTTTTTTAATCTCTTATCTTGGGATTAAAACTGCTCAGAAAAGAAGAATATATCAATAAATTGGGTTTTTTTTGTTTGTTTGTTTTTTTATTTCCCTTCTTTCTCACTCATCTGGAACCAGCTGCCCAGGGAGCTTGTGAAGTCTCCCTCTTTGGAGATACTCAGGAGCTGCCTGGATTCATTCCGGTGTGACTGGCTAGGGCTGGGTGCTAGGTTGGACTGGATGAGCTTGGAGGTCTCTTCCAACCTGCTTGATTCTATGATTCTATGAACTTATTGTGGTCTTCAAGTATCTGAAGGGGGACTACAAAAAAAGCTGGGGAGGGACTTTTTAGACTATCAGAGAGTGACAGGACTAGGGGGAATGGAGCAAAGCTGGAGGTGGGGAGAGTCAGCCTGGATGTGAGGAGGAAGTTGTTGAGCATGAGAGTTGTGAGAGCCTGGAATGGGTTGCTCAGGGAGGTGGTTGAGGCCCCATCCCTGGAGGTGTTTAAGGCCAGGCTGAATGAGGCTGTGGCCAGCCTGATGTAGGGTAGGGTATCCCTGCCCATGTCAGGGGCTTTGGAACTGGCTGATCATGGTGGTCCCTTCCAACCCTGACTGATTCCATGATTCTATGATCTGCTCTAGGTGATCCTGCTCTGGCAGGGAGGCTGGACCAGATCACCTTTCTAGGTCCATTCCAGCCCCTGATATTCTATGACCTTTGGGTTAAAAGTGCTCAGAAAAGCAAAATATATAAATAAATTGTCTTATATTTTCCCCTCTTGCTTATCTTTATGTTAAAAGTGCTCAGAACAGCAGAATATACAAAGAAGTTGTCTTATTTTTTTCTCCTCTCTCATCTTCGGGTTAAAACTGCTCAGAAAATCAAAATATATAAATGATTTGTCTTATGTAACTCCCCCACCCTCCCTCCCCTCATCTTTAGGTACATTTGAAGATAAGCATATGGGTATTTAGCTACACTAGCAACTGAGTGCTGGATGTAGCAGGAGGAAGACCTGATTGTGCTAAATATAAATCCACCATAGATTTACAAACATAGAATCAGAGGATTGCTTTAGTTGAAAGAGACCCTTAAGATCATCAAGTCCAATCTTTAACCTATCACTGCCAAACTCATTCCTAAAGCACTTTCCTAAGTGTCACATCTATACATCTCAACCACTTCTCTGGTCAGCCTGTTCCAATCTAAACCTCCCCAGCACGACCTGAGACTGTTTTCTCTTGTCCTGTTGCTTGTCACTTCGGAGAAGAGATTGACACAGAATCAGAATCACAGAACCCTAGAGGTTGGAAGAGGCCTCCAGCAATAATCAAGTCCAACCCTCCCACCAAGCAGCATCATCCAGGGTAGTCTGCACAGGAATGCATTCAGGCAGGTTTTCAGTCTCCAGATGAGACTCCACAACCTCTCTGGACAGCCTGGTTCAGGGCTCTGTCACCCTTACTGTAAAAAAATTTCTCCTCATGCTGAGGTGATACCTCCTATGTTCCAGTTTGTAGCTGTTGCTCCTTGGCCTACTGCTGCTGACCATTGAAAAGAGCTTGGCCCCATCCACTCGACACTCATCCCTCAGATATTTATGGATGTTGATGAGATCTCCTCTCAGCCCTCTCTTCTCCAGAGTGAACAGCCCCAGGTTTCTCAGTCTCTTCACAGGGCAGATGCTCAATTACCCCATGGCTCTCTGCTGCACTCTTTACACTCACCTCACTACAACCTCCTTTCAGGCAAGTGTAGAGGGATAAGGTCTCTCCTCAGCCTCCTTTTCTCTAGGCTAAACACCAGTTCCCTCAGCCACTCCTTACCAGACTTGCCCCCTAGACCCTTCACTAGCTTTGCTGCCCTTCTCTAGATGTGCTTCAGCACATCAATGTCTTTCTAGTGAGAGGCCCAAAACTGAACCCTGTATCCAAGATGTGGCCTCACTAGTGCTGAGCAGAGAGGGAAAATCAGTTTTCTAGTTCTGCTGGCCACAGTGGTTCTGACATGAGCCAGGAAGGTGTTTGCCTCGTTGGCCACACTGATTTCAACAGATACATAAGACTCAGTTGCTCTTTAGCATTTAAAGGAAGCTGATGCACCATCCCCTTTATGCATTCCAGCAAATAATCCCTGCACTGCAAAGCTTATTTCTTCTTAGGTATTGCAGAGATGGAAGAAGTCCTGGACTAGGCTGCTTACAAATTAACTTTGGCATGACATACTCCACAAGAATCAAGAGCAATGACTTCAGAACTGTGTTATGAAGTCAAGCCTTTATATATTGGAAGGCATCCTTGCAGCCATCTCTTCTCCAGGTTGAACAAACCCAACTCTCTCAGCCTCTTAGGACAAAGATCATTTTTGTGACCCTCATCTAGACCTGCTCTAACAAATCCATGTGCTTTCCTCTTGATGGCAACTTCAAAGTTCTATGCAGTACTCCAGGTAGGGTCTCACCAGAGTGAAGCAGAGGGGAAGAATCATCTCCCTTGACCTACTGACCATGCTTCCTTCAATGCAGCTGAGGGTACAACTGGCTTTTTGGGCTGTAAGTACCCTTGGCTGGCTCATACTCATTTTTTCATCCATAGGTATCCCAAAGTCTTCTCTGCAGGGCTGTTCTCAACCAGTTCATCCCCTAGCCTGTACTGATGTTGGGAACTGTGCCAGGTGCAGGACCTTGCACTTGACCTTGTTGAATTTCATGAGGTTTACAGGTGCACTTTCCTCAAGCATGTCAAGACTCCTCCAGACAGCACCCCTTCTGTGCAGAAAGGGGATATTTCACTCTCTGTCCTTTATTTGGAGATCCCTAAAACACTTCAGCAAGGCATAACTGGACAATGAGTCCAAAGAAGGAGGGTAAGACATTCCATTTCTGCTATATTTATGTAAAAATGAAAGTTTCCATTTTGGAAAACAACAGAGTGGTCACTGATATGTAAGAAATGCACTTTAGAGTGGTTCATTTGGATAACACTTCCTTGTGAACCCACAGCAACATAATATTAACAGCAGCATTTCATGCAGCATGGTCTAGCTGTGTCACCAATAATACAGCAACTGTCACTCAGAACCTAGGAAAAGCCCTGGGTCTCACATAAAATATTAGCTACTACAGGCATCAAAATAATTTACCCAGGGCTTTTAAGTTTCTTGAAGAGTAACATTCACAACTCTGAAATGTAGAAACAAACCAACACACTTGATAGAGAACAAACACAGGGAAAATCAGATTGCTGCCTGTCTACTTTCTGCTTCCTTCCTCCCTTCACAATTGTTTCTTCTCCCTGTGCAGCTTATTCTTAACCCACATATTCTATTCAGCTACAGGTCCAATATTCTGATCTGACCTTTTGTTCCTTCCATGTTCTCTGCTTTATATACACATTTTTTTCACTGTTTGGCAAATATTCTTGTATTGTTTATCTCAGAGACAATACAAAAGCAGGAGACTGCCAAAATTTCTACCCATACCTGAATTGCAGGCTGGTAGAGGTTAGAAGGGACCTCTGGAGACTGAGTTCAACACCCCTGCCATGGTAAGTTTACCTACAGAAGGTCACACTTGGTGGATTTTGAATGCCTCCAGAAATGGAGGCTCCAACAACTCTCTGGACAGCCTGTTTCAGTGCACCCTTAAATTAAAGAAGCTTCTCCTCATGGATGGAACTTTTTTATATTCAAATTTGTGCTCATTACCCTTCATCCTGTCACTGGGCACAACTGAAAACACAGAATCACAGAAACATCCAGGTTGGAAAAGCCCCTCAGGATCACCTAGAACCCTATTGTACAAGATTCACCTTAAATCATATCCCTAAGCACCACATCCAAACAACCCTTAAACACATCCAGAGTTGGCTAGTCCCACCCTCTTGATGCCCTCCCTGTAAGGATTTATAAGCATTTATGAGATCCCACTTCAGTCTTCTCATTTCCAGACTACAAAGACCAAATTCTCTCAGCCTTTTCCTCAGAAGAGATGCTCCTGTCCCTTGATCATCTTTGTAGCCCTTTTCTGTACTCTCTCCATCAAGTCCCCATCCTGAGTAGTTAGGAGTTACAAATACTCACAAAACATGATCTTTTTATATTAATTCATAAATCTAATACCCTAAATTACTTCCATACATAAGGGCAGGCATCTTTTATTACCAGTGAATATGAGAAAAAATATCCATGGATTTGAAGAAGAGCCTTCTCAGAAACTGAACTACTAACCTGACTCCAGCCACAGCAGGTGCTAGCCATGAAACTTGAATTCTCACGTTGGTTTCATATAGGATGAGACCTACCAGGATGAGAAAGGTGACTGCAGATTAAGGGAGGTGATTCTGCCTCTCTGCCCTGCTCTGGTGAGACCTCACCTGGAGTACTGTGTCCAGCTACAGGGCTTCAAACAAAGGAGAGACATGAACCTGCTGAACCAGACCTGGAGAAGGGCCACAAAGATGACTGTAGGGCTCCAGAACCTCTCCTATGCAGACAGGCTGAAAGAATTTGGGCTGTTCAGCCTGAAGAAGGGAAGGCTCTGAGAAGACTTTTCAATATCTGAAGGGGACCTACAGGAAGTCTTGAGAGGGACTGTTTAGAAGGGCTTGTAGTGATAGGACAAGGGACAATGGTTTTAAGGTGAAGCAGAGTAGATCTAGGTCGGACATAAAGAGGAAGTTCTTCACTGAGAGTGGTAAAACACTGCAACAGGTTGCCCAGGGATGTGGTTGAGACCCCCCCATCCCTGGAGACATTCAAGATCAGACTTGAGGTGGTTCAGGGCAGCCTGATGTAGTCGGAGGTGTCCTGCTGGCTGCAGGAGGGTTGGACAAGATAACCTTTGAGGGTCTCTTCCAACCTAATGCAATTTGTAAATCTTAGTATAGCCTCTTGAACTGCCTAGCACTTAGCACCCAATTTAAAGGCAAACTTGTTCTGCTTTCTGGCCAAGGCATTATTCTTCCCACAGAAGTTTCCTTAAAGACTGGAACACGCTCAAAATCAATGAGAGGACAGCAAGATATATTCTATGGGTAGGATTACCTGTACTCAGACTGACCCAGACTGGTGTCCACAGGCTGCTGAGGTATCTATGGCCAGAGTCCAGCAATCTGACCCCAGCACTTCATCTCCCTCAGTCATAAGGAAACCTGCCTGTGAGTGGCTTCACTTTGTCTGACACCTTTCCTCCTGACGGTACTGTGATGAGTCCTACCACCAACCATTTCCTATGCAAGGGTACAGCAGTTGACAACTAACATTTAAGGAATCTTAGGGACCTCCTACCCAAATTCAAGCAACTGACAGGCAGAACAGTAGGCATGAAAGGGCCCTCTGAAGACCATCTAGCCCAGTCTCCCAGCTAGAACAGGATCTAGACTAAATCACATAGACAAGTGATGGGGTGGGTTTGGAGTCCCTCCAGACACGAAGCCTCCACAACCCCTCAGGGCAGCCTGTTGCAGTGCTCTCCCATCCTCAAGGAGAATCTGTTCCTTATGTCTCCACAGAACATTGAGTGTTCCAGTTCATAGAATCATAGAATCAACCAGGTTGGAAGAGAACTCCAAGATCACCCAGGCCAACCTAGCACCCAGCCTTATCCAATCAACCAGACCATGGCACTAAGTGCCTCATCCAGGCTTTTCTTGAAGACCCCCAGGGACGGTGCCTCCACCACCTCCCTGGGCAGCCCATTCCAATGGGAAATCACTCTCTCTGTGAAGAACTTCTTCCTAACATCCAGCCTATTCCTACCCTGGCACAACTTGAGACTGTGTCCCCTTGTTCTATTGCTGGTTGCCTGGGAGAAGAGGCCAACCCCCACCTGGCTACAATGCCCCTTCAGGTACCTGTAGACAGTAATAAGATCACCTCTGAGCCTCCTCTTCTCCAGGCTAAACACCCCCAGCTCCCTCAGCCTCTCCTCATAGGATTTGTGTTCCAGGCCCCTCACCAGCTTTGTTGCCCTTCTCTGGACACCTTCCAGCACCTCAACATCTCTCTTGAATTGAGGAGCCCAGAACTGGACACAGCTCTCAAGGTGTGGCCTGAGCAGTGCTGAGTACAGGGGCAGAATAACCTCCCTTGTCCTGCTGGCCACACTGCTCCTGATGCAGGCCAGGATGCCATTGGCTCTCTTGGCAATTCGTGCCAGTAAAGGACTGACAGGACAAGGAGCAGTTCATGCCCACTGCTCCTTGTCCTGTCAGTCCTTTACTGGCACTTGGCACATTCCTGTCAGAGTAAGCTTCTTCTGAGGTGGCATTGCTTTGCTACCACAGAAATGCTGCTCATGGCCCTGGGGAACACTTGTGGTGCTCGCTCATCCCTGCCCTTTAATACTGGGTGCAAGAGAGGCCAGCACTGCCAGACAGAGCTGTATGCTCCTGGCTCAGTGGCACAAGGCTGTGGCAGACAGCAACCTCTCAGGGTATAACTCTAGAAAGCTCCTTCACTTCACAGGATTTCCAGATTCCACAGAGCCACAGAACCATAGAGTCAGCCAGGTTGGAAGAGGCCTCCAAGATCATCCAGGCCAACCTAGCACCCAGCCCTAGCCAGTCAGCTCAACCAGGGGGCCTCAAACTGCGGCCTGCAGGCCGGATCCGGCCCCCAGGGTCCTCAATGCATCCTGCCGGCATTTACAGACCCCCCCCGGTGCCCCCTGCCCGACAGGCGCCTCGGGGGGAACCAAGCAGCCACCTCCAGCCACTCGACCCACTCACCGCAGCCTCCACGTGCCCACTGGCACTGCCTGCAACCCAACTGACTCTGGCCCCCGACAGGCTACATTCCAGCCCCGGCTGTGCCCCAGGCACAGTGCACCAGCCCCTGTGTGAAGAGCTTGAGCCCTGAGCTAGGCCATGGCACTGAGTGCCCCAGCCAGGCTTGGCTTCAACACCTCCAGCCACAGAGACTCCACCACCTCCCTGGGCAGCCCATTCCAATGCCAATCATTCTCTGCCAACAACTTCCTCCTAACATCCAGCCTAGACCTCCCCTGGCACAACTTGAGACTCTGTCCCCTTGTTCTGTTGCTGCTTGCCTGGCAGAAGAGACCAACCCCACCTGGCTACAGCCTCCCTTCAGGCAGACAGCATTGAGCTCTGCCCTGAGCCTCCTCTTCTGCAGGCTGCACACCCCCAGCTCCCTCAGCCTCTCCTCACAGGGCTGTGCTCCAGGCCCCTCACCAGCTTCCTTGCCCTTCTCTGGACATCTTCCAGCACCTCAACATCTCTCTTGAATTGAGGAGCCCAGAACTGGACACAGCACTCAAGGTGTGGCCTGAGCAGTGCTGAGTACAGGGGCAGAATAACCTCCTTCATCCTGCTGGCCACACTGCTCCTGATCCAGGCCAGGATGCCATTGGCTCTCTTGGCCACCTGGGCACACTGCTGCCTCATCTTCAGCTACTATCTACCAGTACCCCCAGGTCCCTTTCTTCCTGGCTTCTTCCAGCCACTCTGTCCCCAGCCTGTAGTGCTCCTTGGGATTACTGTGGCCAAAGTGCAGAACCCTGCACTTGGCCCTGCTAAACCTCATCCCATTGGCCTCTGCCCACCCAGCAGCCTGTTCAATTCCCTCTGCAGGCCTCTCCTACCCCCCAACAGAGCCACACCTGCTCCTAGCTTGGTGTCATCTACAAACTTAGTGTTGATTTCAGTGCACCTTTTTAAAAGGAAAGTTTCCTGCAATGAATAAAATAGACAAAAAGAGCTGCTGATCCCCATTCTACATTACAGGAGCGCTGCAAAGTCAGGCAGCTGCAGAAACACCAGAATGAAGACAGTTCAGCACTGCTTAACCACCCTTCTCCCCAGGCCACGTATTCTGCGTGGCACCATGCTCACATTTCTGAACAAGCCCTCGGTGCAGTGCAGGGGGAGGGATGCTTCATGCAAAATAAGAGCTGAGATTTCTGTTTTGGCCTTTATCCTTCTCTGTGTGGGTCCATGGCTTATATATAGCTTTCCATTGAAGACCTCACCAGTAAGAATGACTCACTTTCTGCAGACTTTTTTAGGCAGTCATTGAAATAACATTAGACAGCTCCAAACCCTGAAATTAATATACTTGATCAGAAATGGTGTGACCAGCAGGAGTAGGGAGGTGATCATGGCCCTGTGTTCAGCACTTGTGAGACCACACCTCAAATACTGTGTCCAGTTTTGGTCAGCATAGTATAGGAGGGACATTGAGGTGCTGGAGAGAGTGCAGAGAAAGGCAACAAGGCTGGGGAGAGGTCTGGCAAACATGAGCTATGAGGAGTGGCTGAGGGAGCTGGGGGTGTTTAGTCTGGAGAAGAGGAGGCTGAGAGGGGACCTTATTGCCCTCTACAAATACCTAAAAGGAGGTTGTAGTGAGGCTGGAACTGGTCTCTTCTCCCCAGTTACTAATCATAGGACAAAAGGAAATGACCTCAAGTTGCGTCAGGGGAGGTTTAGGTTGGATGTTGGGAGGAAGTTCTTTACTGAGCAGGCTGCCCAGGGAGGTGGTGGAGTTGCCATCCCTGGAGGTGTTTAAAAGGAGAGTGGATGTGGTGCTTGAGGCTGTGGTCTGGTGATGAAGGCTGCTGGGATGAAGGTTGGACTGGCTGATCCTGGTGGTCCTTTCCAACCCTAGCGATTCATAGTGATTGGTTGTTGTGCTGAGGGATTTGGTTGAGTCAAGGACTTGTCAGTGTGAAACTAATGATAGGACAAGAGGAAATGGCCTCAAGTTGTGTCAGGGGAGGTTTAGATTGGATAAAGTTTCATTCCTTAGCCTCCAGCTTGGCTGAATCTAGTCTGGATGATTTCATAAGAGTGGGGGGTGGGTAACACCTAAACCATCACAGCTAGGGGCTGGAAGTGACCCCGAAAGAACACCTAGTCCAATCCCTCTGCAGAGCAGGATCACCTAGACCTGATCATCAGATCAAAACATGTTCCAACGACCTCTGTAGCCAAATTCAGTTTTAGCTGTGAGAGCTCACACTTCAGCAAATCCACATTCTGCTCCTTCCCTTGCAAATGCATATCAAAGGGTTTGCAGTGCAAGTATGAAAGAGTTTGCAGTGTAATGGTTTTACTGGAAAAGCTTGTTAGACTTTGTAGTGAAACACCTTTGAAAATGGAACAATCTGAAGAGCAGGGTGCTGTAAAGTGTGCTGGGGAGCATGGCCAGCTTTCCTGCAAGGGCTCAGCTTAAGCCCAACCAAGCAAAATAGCTTTCACTCTGCATCAGCTCTGTTGGGCCAGGCTGTCTGACAAGGCTTGACAGGAATATGCCTGTGAAAATAATGCAGTTAAATTTCCCTCTGCTTTTGTTCAGGACTCCCTAAAATGTTTTAAGTCAGTAAAAAAACCAACATAGATGTTAAACAGGTATCCTCCATTCCCCTCTTTGTATTCTTTTATTCTTCTCTTTTCTTCCATCCTTCCCTCCTGAATTCCTTCCTTCTATTTGGAGGAAAAAAAAACCTCAGAAAGATAGAGGGCAATTTCTGCTTAGGAATTGGAGACAAGGAGGACTTGGGGAGCACAAGAAGAGTCCAGCCTGGAGGGATGTGAGCTCAGAACCATAAATGGATTTTGGGGAGAGAGTCAGACAATCTCAGAAACAAAAAGAAAGGAAGAGTGGTAGCAGGTAGCTCCAAAAGAGACCAGCAGAATGCTAAGAAACAGGTTTTGCCTTGAGTTTGGCTTATAGAAGTAATAAAATTGAGGATGAATGCATCAATAAACTACATATCATTAGTTCATAGACAGAAAACATTCTTGATTCATTTAACTGAAGGCGCTTAGAAAGATTCCTTAAGCAATCTGGTTACCTCTAACTCCATCCTGAAAACCTGTGCCTCCCAAGTACAGCTACTTAGAAAGCTGCACTATCAAGGAACAGACACAAGCAGAAAACTGGCCAGAAGACAGCTCTTAATATACAAATATTTATTATCCTACCATCATTTCTTGATTTCATACAAGGGAGCCAGCAATATTATGTATTTTCCTAGCCAAATAATTAAGAGAGTGAAGAAGTGTCTTCCCCAAACTCATAGTCAAGTTAAATTAAAGCCTGACCTTAGAAAATACCTTAGAGAAGAGGAGGCTCAGGGGTGACTTCATTGCTGTCTACAACAACCTGAAGGGAGGTTGTAGCCAGATGGGGTTAGTCTCTTCTGCCAGGCAACCAGCAACAGAACAAGGGGACACAGTGTCAGGTTGTGCCGAGGGAGGTCTGGGCTGGATGTTAGGAGGAAGTTGTTGGCAGAGAGAGTGATTGGCATTGGAATGGGCTGCCCAGGGAGGTGGTGGAGTCGCTGTCCCTGGAGGTGTTGAAGCAAAGCCTGGATGAGGCACTTAGTGCCATGGTCTGGTTGATTGGCTAGGGCTGGGTGCTAGGTTGGCCTGGATGATCTTGGAGGATTCTTCCAACCTGCTTGATTCTATGATTCTAAGACCCTTAGCTGTACTGTCCTATGCATTCTCCATGGACCAGTCTTCATGTGCTAGCAAGGGTTGTCTTCATTCCCTTTTTTCTCTGAGCCTCCATTTCTTATTGTTCAAGAAGGAAGGAAATCAGCATGCATTTTAAACACATATATGAAGCAAGATGCTAGCAACAGAGTTCAGAGACAGAAAGTGAAATCAAACCATGCAAGCACAGACAGTAGCATTTGCAGTCAAAAAGCCTCATTTGTCCCTATCTGGGTTCTCTGGCATAATATTCCTCTTTTTCTGTATAAAGTTATTTTTTCTGGGCAGAAGAGGAAGCTCTACTCTTCCTACAGGCAGTAAAACAAGTACTTAAAATAAACCCCAGAACATCCAGAAATAAAAAGTTCATGGCCAGAATAGACACATTTCCAAATTTCAAGAGAGATGGAAAATGAAATAAAACAACTTTCACTGTCAATGTAGAATTCCTTTCTGGCAACATGAGGGATGCCTAGGGAGTTCAGAGAAGCTAACAGAACTGTAATATTCATGCTACATTTAAAAATGGATCAAGGCTAAAAATCAGCTCAGTATTGTGCAATCTTTTCTCCTAATGCAGCATAGCAGCTAAGAACTATTATTTTGTTATAAATGCCATCATAACTTACTTGAAGAAGGGAGTTTGCTAGGTGGATTAAAAGAGAGAGCTGTTTGGAGAGAGCACACCTGAAGCAGTGGAAAAAGCTGTTAAAGAGAGTGGCTGCTGAAGAAAAGAAGCCACCCAGAGAAGGGCGATGAAGCTAGTGAGAGGTCTGGAACAGAGCCCTGTGAGGAAGATGGAAGGATAACAGCATCCTTTACCAACGAGATGGTAGTCATGGGGGTGGACAAGGTAGCAAGCTAATACACAAACCCTGTGAGGAGAGGCTGAGGGAGCTAGGGGTGTGTAGTCTGGAGAAAAGGAGGCTCAGGGCAGACCTCACTGCTGTCTACAACTACCTGAAGGGAGGTTGTAGCCAGGTGGGGTTGTTCTTCCCCTGTACTCGGCACTGGTCAGGCCACACCTTGAGTTCTGTGTCCCAGTCCTGGGCTCCACAATTCAAAAGAGGTATTGAGGTACTGGAACATGTCCAGAGAAGTGCAACAAAGCTGGTGAGGGGCCTGGAGCACAGCCCTGTGAGGAGAGGCTGAGGGAGCGGGGGGTGTGCAGCCTGGAGAAGAGGAGGCTCAGGGCTGACCTCACTGCTGTCTACAACTACCTGAAGGGAGGCTGTAGCCAGGTGGGGTTGGTTTCTTCTCCCAGGCAAGCAGCAACAGAACAAGGGGACACAGTCTCAAGTTGTGCCAGGGGAGGTTTCGGCTGGATGTTAGGAGGAAGTTGTTGGCAGAGAGAGTGATTGGCATTGGAATGGGCTGCCCAGGGAGGTGGTGGAGTCACCATCCCTGGAGGCGTTGAAGCCAAGCCTGGATGAGGCACTTAGTGCCATAGTCTGGTTGATTGGGTAGAGCTGGGTGTTAGGTTGGCCTGGATGATCTTGGAGGTCTCTTTCAACCTGGTTGCTTCTATGATTCTATGAATATTTAAACTGACTGTGAGCACTTTCATTCACTGTTACCTCATCCCTCCTCATCTGACACCTGGGCAAAGACTTTGGCTTTTAGACTTGAAAACTTCAGCTAGATCTAGTCTTTGGGTGAAGAATTGTTATAATAGTCAAAAACTTTCAACAGAAACACAGAACAGGTTTGGCACATCTTGTAAACATAGCCCCTTGTTGTTCATGTCAATAATGCTAATCATAGAATCAACCAGGTTGGAAGAGACCTCCGAGATCATCCAGTGTAACAAATCATTCAGTTCCATAAAACACTGCTTAAGATAATGTCTGATAGATGAGGTTTCAGTTAAACTGTCAGTTGTAAGTACAACAGCTGTATATATTCTCAGTTTCATCAGTACTAGCCAGTCTGCAAAGGTTTTCAACTGCCCTGAAAATGCCCAACACAGCTCTGTGCCCATAGAATGTCAGGCTGGAAGAGACCCCAAGGATCATCTGCTCCAATCTTTTCAGGTGACAGTGCAGTTGACATAAGCTGGCCCAGCACTTGCCAAGCTGAGTCTTTAAGCTGCCCAGCGTAGGGGAACTCACCACTGCCCTTGGGAGCTGATTCCAATGTCTGACTGTGAGGGAGAAGCTTTTCTTTTGGAGTGCAGGGTTCCAGTTCAGCTCAGTTCCTGCAGCAGCTATTTCAGATCTGCCTTTTGGGCATCACAAACTCTGAAGCACAACTGCAGGTCAAAGCAACTCTCCTTCAACATCCAAATTGCTAAAAGATCATATTTTAAATTCAAGGCAGTTGCCAAGCTCCAACTCAGTGCCCAGCTCCAAACCAGCTCCCAGCTCAAACAAGTTTTACAGCATTGCTTATTTAGTTTCACTCCGTTGAAGTCCTGCTAAGTGTCCAAGTCCAAGAATTCACAGAATGGTTCGGTCTGGAAGGGACTCCAAAGCTCAGCCAGCTCCAACTCCTTGCCCTGGCCAGGGACACCCTCCACCAGACCAGACTGCTCAAGGCCTCATCCAACCTGGCCTTCAACACCTCCAGGGGTGGGGACTCCACCACCTCCCTGGGCAGGCTGTTCCAGTCCCTGACCACTCTTGCAGCAAAGAAAATTTTCCTCAGCTCCAGCCCTCCCATGGCAGAGTTCCAGGCCATTTTCTCTCCTTCCATCACCTGACACTGGGGAGAAGAGACCAACCTCACCTCACTGCAGCCTTCTTTCAGGGATTTGTAGAGGGCAATGAAACAGAGTGTATTGTTGCATGGAGCTTTTATCCCACATGCACAGAATCTGGAGCTTAATTAGGGACAGCAAAAAAATCAAACACAAGACACACACAAAAAAAGTGCTCCACAGTGAATAAAATGTTTGAAATGCTTCATGTAGTGCTTTAAAGTCTACACAAGTAAATTATTTGGAGAGCAAGGCAGCATTTGTATTGCTTTCCTAAAAATATATTTGAGTCAGAAACAGACTTAGAAGAAAACCGAATGTGAACTTCATTGTGTGACCTTGTATTTGGACAAATAAAAGCTTGTGGTTAAACCAATCAATTAGGCTTACATGGAAGGTAGAGAAGGGTGATGAGGCTGGGGAGAGGTCTGGCAAACATGACCTATGAGGAGTGGCTGAGGGAGCTGGGGGTGTTTAGTCTGGAGAAGAGAAGGCTGAGAGAGGACCTTGTTGCCCTCTACAACTACCTAAAAGGAGGTTGTAGTGAGGCTGGAGCTGGTCTCTTCTCCCAATTACTAATGATAGGACAAGAGGAAATGGCCTCAAGTTGCGTCAGGGGAGGTTTAGGTTGGATGTTGGGAGGAAGTTCTGAGCAGGTGGTCAGGCACTGGCACAGGCTGCCCAGGGAGGTGGTGGAGTCACCATCCCTGGAGGTGTTTAAAAGGAGAGTGGATGTGGTGCTTGAGGCTATGGTCTGGTGATGAAGGCTGCTGGGATGAAGGTTGGACTGGCTGATCCTGGTGGTCCCTTCCAACCCTAGCGATTCATAGTGATTGGTTGTTGTGCTGAGGGGTTTGGTTGAGTCAAGGACTTGTCAATGTGAAACTAATGACTGGACTCAAGGAGCTTGAAGGTCCTTCCAATCCAAGAAATTCTGTGATTCTGTGAATCAAATCACAGTTAAGACAAAGCAGTTTTGCTTTGCCTGCATTGGGCTTTCACCTTACTTTCAGCAGTAGCAGAATATCTTACTTCCCATTAAACATCAAGAGCATCAAATTAATTTCAAACTCAACCTGTACTTAGACCCACGTGTAAAACACTCTGGCAAAGTTGTTGAAGGTGACTTCTGATGCACAGCGCTCAGCTTCTGAAGAATTATGACAAAAGTGTTTCTGACAAAGTATATTCATTTTTAATTGTCTAAAGTTATCACCTGAAGTGTGATTCTTTTATCTGTTCTAACTGTTCTCAACCCAGTTTCTGAAACACAAATGCAAACAAGTAGCATGGCTGGGTGTAGGAGTACTTTAGGGTGACAACACAGTCCTAAAGTGCCAGATGAACAGTGCTAGAGAAGTGTAAATCACTGCTGAATGAGAAGTGAAAGCAGTGTGGGGGTCTGGTCGTTGTTTCAAACAATCATTGGGCAATGGTTGCAAAGCAACCCTAGAAAAATAAGGGCAAGTTTATCTGCTAGTTCTTTCACCTCTCAGTACACTCCATTAGTAAAGAAACCTGTGACTGAAGACTGTATCAGAAGGCTTATGAATATGAAGGATTAATCAAGGTTGCACAGGTACTAAAACTCTCCCATTCTTCATTTAATTATACAATTATGGGAGAGAAGCTTGAGATCATCAAGTCCAATGGCTCACCTAGAGCTCACAATCCCATCACTACCACATCCCTAAGCAGCACATCTATGTGTCTTTTTAATACCTCCAGGGATGGTAACTCCACCATCTTCCTGGGCAGTCTGTTCCAATCCCTGATAACCCTTTCTGTGAATCACAGAATTATTAAGGTTGGAAGTACCCTCTAAGATCATCAAGTCTGACTGTCAACCCAGCAGCACCATGTCCACTAAATCATGTCCTGGAGTAGCCAACAGGGCAAGGGAAGGGATTCTTCCCCTTTACTCTCATGAGACCCCACCTGGAGTCCTGTGTGCAGGTCTGGAGCCCTCAACACAAGAAGGACATGGAACTGTTTGAGCCAGTTCAGAGGAGGCCACAAAGATGCTGAGAGGGCTGCAGCAGCTCTGCTATGAGGTCAGGCTACAACAGTTGGGGGTCTGCAGCCTGGAGAGGAGAAGGCTTCGAGGAGACCTTGTAGCCTTCCAGAATCTGAAGGGGACTACAGGAGGCCTGGGGAGGGACTATTTACAAGGTCTTGTAATGACAGGACAAGGAGTAATGGGTTTAAACTGGAAGAGGGGAGATTCAAACTATATGTTAGGAAGAAGTTCTTTTCAGTGAGGTGGTGAGACACTGGCACAGGTTGCCCAGGCAGATTATGGCTGGTCCCTCCCTGGAGGTGTTCGAGGCCAGATTGGATGAGGCCTTGAGTGACCTGTTCTAGTGGGAAGTGTCCCTGTCTATGGTGAGGGGTTGGAACTGGATGATCTTTGAGGTCCCTTCCAACATTAACCATTCTATAAGGTCTCCTTGAAGCCTTCTCTTCTCCATGCTGAAGAGCCCCAACTCTTGCAGCCTGTCCTCACAGCAGAGGTGCTCCAGCCCTATGATCTTCCTCAAAGCCCTTCACCAACTTGGTTGCTATTATCTGGATGTGCTCCAGAACTTCAATGTCCATCTTGTAGCGAGGGGTCCAAAACCAAACACAGTACTCGAGGTGTGGCAGTTGCTGAGCACGTGGAATTTGTCACCTTTCTGTGTGTTTCTGTGTGTGTGCAGGAGTGTGCAGAGTCAGAATGGACAGGACATGGTGATGGGTCAGGAGAACGAGCAGCACACTGAGAAAGGCTTCATGGGTTTCATTGCTTGTGTTATTCTTCAAGGTTAAAACTGAGCTGGGGGGTTTGCACCATAAAAACTACAGGGGCATGCTGTGTGGGAGAAGGAAGCATTTTTACCAACGTGTGGGGAAAAGAGAGAAACCTAAACTGAAGAACAGAATGTTTAGGTGCCCAGGAAATTTAGCAGCACTGGGGCAGATTGCACCAGGAATGGCTTGAGTGACAGTTCTGCTGCATCATTCTGCAACAGTTTTTAAAGGGTAGCTGCAGTTCTACCAGCAAAATTAAACTTATCCCCCTTCTCAAAACTAATTATTCTTGATGGAAGGAAATCTCCTCCCGGAGGTGATGAGAGGCACATCATGTTACACAAGGCATCTGTTTCTTTACTGGTTTCCCTCAAACACTTTGTTCATCTTTCAACTGCACATTTACTTCTTCCAGATTGATTTTTTTTTACTATTACATCCCATTGCAACATGTTGTTCACTTCCCCATTTCCTCCCCACCAGAGTCAGCACTGAAGGCAGTAACTATCTGTTGCTGCTGGTAATAAAATCACCACCCGTTACCTTTTGTGATTAAGGCACAGGCTGTATGGTGAAGTGCTGCTGACAAAGAGGTCAGGAGAATGGAAGACTATCCCAGGGATGGATCCTGTGATCTCAAATACATCCTGGCACTCCATTTGTATTTCACTTCTTCTCTAATAACTCATTCCTTCTCCAGACTTCACAGATGAGTGATAAAGGATCTAGTGTTTCCTCTTCATCAAACATCACCTAGTCTTGATGGTTCAGAGAGATGAATTCACTGAGTTCTCTTTCATCTTCTTGCAGCATGGTAGCTCTCTCTTTCTCTCTGCTTTCTAGGCTGGATGTTAGAAGGAAGTTGTTGGCAGAGAGAGTGATTGGCATTGGAATCAGCTGCCCAGGGAGGTGGTGGAGTTGCCATGCCTGGAGGTGTTCAAGCAAAGCCTGGATGAGGCACTTAGTGCCATGGTCTGGCTGACTGGCTAGGGCTGGGTGCTAGGTTGGCCTGGATGATCTTGGAGGCCTCTCCCAACCTGGTTGATTCTATGATACTATGATAATGTAGCTGTGGTCTTCATTCACACTGCATTTCACTAATCCTTATGCTTCATTCTTTGCTAAAATGAGTTTCAGTGGTCAGACCTTCATAATATTTCTTTTAGCTTTAGCATATTGATAAAACCTTTTCTGAATGAATTCTACTCACATACTTAATGAAATGTCATTTTCTTCTCTAGTATTTTTTTCTTTCTGCATTTTGCTTATCCATTTTCTTGTTATGAATTCTCTCTTTTCTTTATATTAGATTGTTTCAAGTGATTTTTTTAAATCTACATTAAGACTTGTTCCATAACTACCTGAGCTTTTCAAACACCAGCCAGCCTTCCATCGGAAAGGATAACATAACCAAGAATCTTGTCTTTATTTCCATGTGTGTGTTAGTTCCCATTAATCCTTACCTGATACCTCCTTTGGAAACCCGTAGTGTAATTATCT
The DNA here is from genome assembly GCF_015220805.1 of Pogoniulus pusillus. Taxonomy (NCBI): domain Eukaryota; kingdom Metazoa; phylum Chordata; class Aves; order Piciformes; family Lybiidae; genus Pogoniulus; species Pogoniulus pusillus. The sequence continues at coordinate 4,275,618 of NC_087278.1, forward strand.
GTAATCAAGCTCTGCCCTTCAAACATCTTTAACTTAGGGTAGTCTGTCATTGCTTGAGATTGATTTGCCTCCTGCTCCAGGTTCCATTTAGAATCATAGAATGAACTACATTGGAAGAGACCTCCAAGATCATCCAGCCCAACCTAGCACCCAGCCCTAGCCAGTCAACCAGACCATGGCACTAAGTGCCCCAGCCAGGCTTTTCTTGAAGACCTCAAGGAACGGTGACTCCACCACCTCCCTGGGCAGCCCATTCCAATGCCAATCACTCTCTCTGCCAACAACTTCCTCCTAATATCCAGCCTAGACCTCCCCCGGCACAACCTGACACTGTGTCCCCTTGTTCTGTTGCTGGTTGTCTGGCAGAAGAGACCAACCCCACCTGGCTACAGCCTCCCTTCAGGTAGTTGTAGAGAGCAGTGAGGTCATTCCTGAGCCTTCTCCTCTCGTTTAATTGTGTCCTGTTGGAGAATGTTGCTGTAAAACAGTAGTATACACAACTGCATGTTGTGTTCCTTTCAAAATTAATTTTCTGGAGGCTTTTTTGGTGTTTTGTTTTTTTGGTTTTGTTTTGTTTTTAAATGTTATTAAGAAATATTCCTGCATGAAATAGCTAAGAATAAGCTGTAGCTTTCTACTGCACACAGGCCACTGTTGTTAAGGATACCTTTGCCTTCTAGTGCATTATTTACCTGCAATGTAAGTGCAATTACAAGCTGATTACACAGGATGTCAGGGGTTGGAAGGGACCCAAAGAGATAGAATCACAGAATGATAGAATCAACCAGGTTGGAAGAGACCTCCAAGGTCATCCAGTCCAACCTATCACCCAGCCCTGTCTAATTATAAGATGATTGCACAGGATGTCAGGGGTTGAAAAGGACCCAAAGAGATCATCGAGTCCAACCCCCCCCTGCCACAGCAGGACCATACAATCCAGCTCAGGCCACAAATGAACACATCCAGACAGGCCTTGAAAGTCTCCCGAGAAGGAGACTCCACAACCTCTCTGGGGAGCCTGTGCCAGTGCTCTGGGACCCTTACAGTAACATTCCCCCTTGTGTTGAGGTGGAACCTTTTGTGCTGCAATTTACAGGCATTGCTCCTTGTACTATCCCAGGGAGCAGTGAGCAGAGCCTGTCCCCCCTCTCCTGACCCCCAGCCCTCAGATATTTATAGACATTTATTCAATGCCCTCTCATTCATCTCCTCTCCAGACTGAAAAGTCCCAGATCCCTCAGCCTCTCCTCATCAGGCAGTGCTTCAGTCCCCTAATCATCCTCCTAGCCCTCCACTGGACTCTCTGTCCTTTGAATCTTCAGGTTTTACAGGCTGACAGGATGTTAGGGGTTGGAAGGGACCCAAAGAGATGATTGAGTCCAACCCCCCTGCCAGAGCAGGACCACACAATCTAGCTCTAGCTCAGGTTCACCCTGAAGAGTGAAAACTTAGATTTTCTGCCTTTCTTAACCTTTGAGCTGCCTGTTACTTTTAATGACCCTTAATTAGTGCCATGGTTTTCGTTCTTACGAAGAACAGCACTCACACTTCATTCTATAAAATGACCATGTCTAGTTCTTCAATTTCTAACTGATAACAAATCTAACATCTCTAATTCTTGTTTGTTTTGGTAACCAAATCAGCCAGAAAATGTTTTGGCATGACATAAATAAGTAGTGAGAGTGTTGCAGCGACGTCACATCTCTTCTGGGTGACTAAAATGTCACACTTTATTCTGATTAACATAATTTTCATCTGCTCTATTAACCAAACTTTAAATATTTGCAACTGGTTCCTCATAAACTTCTATTTAGGGCCAATACATAATTTCTTACATATGTGGTCTCAGAATACACTCCATCAGTGTTTATATGCCAGGCCAGTCTCTGCACTAGGCAGGCTTTTAGCTCGAGCACAACATTTACCATTAACATTTAACATATTGCTAGAACAGATGGGACTAATTCCAGTCCTCTGTTACCATGCTACAGATATGTACCATGAAATAGCTTCAGTCTTGGTGGTGGGTGTATGTGCAATGGCTCTCAGAGTCTGGATTCGGCCCTACGTTGTTAGTGGGGGTAAGAGTGAGCCCAAAACATTGGACAAGCTCTTCTCTTTCAGACTGAATTGTAGAATCATAGAATCAGCCAGGTTGGAAGAGACCTCCAAGATCATCCAGGCCAACCTAGCTCATAGCCCTAGCCAATCAACTAGACCATGGCACTGAGTGCCTCATCCAGGCTTTGCTTCAACACCTCCAGGGATGGGGACTCCACCACCTCCCTGGGCAGCCCATTCCAATGCCAATCACTCTCTCTGACAACAACTTCCTCCTAATATCCAGCCTAGACCTCCCCTGGCACAACTTGAGGCTGTGTCCCCTTCTTTTGTTGCTGCTTGCCTGGGAGAAGAGACCAACCCCACCTGGCTACAGCCTCCCTTCAGGTAGTTGTAGACAGCAATGAGGTCTGCCCTGAGCCTCCTCTTCTGCAGGCTGCACACCCCCAGCTCCCTCAGCCTCTCTTCATAGGGTTTGTGGATGTGAGTAGCCTGACAGCAGGGCTGAGGAGAAGAACATTCTATCACTTAACACTGACCTGTATTGTCTAGAACATGTCCTATCTGTGTGTCTTGTAGGTACAGCCTTTTGTGGGACAACAGATGGCCAAATATTCCAGAACAACCAGAGAAACCCTCACCTAAAGGTTAACTCAGCAGAACCTAGCAGACAGTCAGATGGGCTCATCTCTGATTATACCCTCAAGATACAACTGTTGAGAGAGGGTTAGATGAAAACACTGCCCCTGACTCTCAAGGAATCCAGCATAGGCAGGATGTCTTAATGAAGTCAATGGTCTCTCTGGAGATGAGTTCCTTATGAATTCATTTTTTGAGTAAAATGCACCAGAACTCTCTTGGTTTTCTTTCTTCTGTTGAGCAATCACTACTGCCAAGATTTCCTGAAGTTCCCTGGCAGCTGCAGGACCAGTCACCTGTCACAGGTGACAGTACCTGTCACCTGCAGTCACCAGCCTGCAGTACCTGTGTGTTTCATGGTACATATGTGGCTATAGAAATATGAAGCAGAATCCTCTAAAATGCCTTTCCATGGAGGAATGAATACTGCCTCTCCAGACCTGCATGCACTCACACAGGATGAGAGAGAAGAATTTGAGACCTCAAAACAGAAAGACAGCTCAGGGTACTACTTACACATGCAATCTTGAGGAGTACAACAATAAACTCTTCTGTCTCTTGACCAGATGAGGAATACCATGACAGAAGCATATCTGCCCCCAGCTTAGTGTCATCTGCAAACTTGCTGATGACTGACTCGATGCCCTCATCCAGATCATCTATGAAGATGTTAAAGAGGATGGGGCCCAGCACTGATCCCTGAGGGACACCACTAGTGACTGGCCGCCAGCTGGATGTGGCACCATTCACCACCACTCTCTGGGTCCGGCCCTCCAGCCAGTTCCTAACCCAGCACAGAGTGTTACCATCCAAGCCGCGGGTTGACAGCTTAGCCAGCAGTTTGCTGTGGGGGACAGTGTCAAAGGCCTTGCTGAAGTCCAGATAGACCACATCCACAGGCCTCCCCACATCCACCAAGCGGGTCACCTGATCATAGAAGGAGATCAGGTTAGAAAGGCAGGATCTGCCCTTCCTAAACCCATGCTGGCTGGACCTGAGCTCTGCAGCGGGACCTTGACCGCCTGCACAGATGGGCAGAGGCCAATGGGATGGGGTTCAATAGCTCCAAGTGCAGGGTGCTGCACTTTGGCCACAACAACCCCATGCAGAGATACAGGCTGGGGTCGGAGTGGCTGGAGAGCAGCCAGACAGAGAGGGATCTGGGGGTACTGATTGATACCCGCCTGAACATGAGCCAGCAGTGTGCCCAGGTGGCCAAGAGAGCCAGTGGCATCCTGGCTTGTATCAGGAGTGGTGTGGTCAGCAGGAGCAGGGAGGTCATTCTGCCCCTGTACTCTGCACTGGTCAGACCACACCTCGAGTACTGCTTTCAGTTCTGGGCCCCCCAGTTTAGGAAGGACACTGAGATGCTTGAGCGTGTCCAGAGAAGGGCGACGAGGCTGGTGAGAGGCCTTGAGCACAAGCCCTACGAGGAGAGGCTTAGGGAGCTGGGGTTGTTTAGCCTGGAGAAGAGGAGGCTCAGGGGTGACCTTATTGCTGTCTACAACTACCTGAGGGGTGGTTGTGGCCAGGAGGAGGTTGCTCTCTTCTCTCAGGTGGCCAGCTCCAGAACAAGAGGACACAGCCTCAGGCTGCGCCAGGGGAAATTTCGGCTCGAGGTGAGGAGAAAGTTCTTCACTGAGAGAGTCATTAGGCACTGGAATGGGCTGCCTGGGGAGGTGGTGGAGTCGTCGTCCCTGGGGCAGTTCAAGGCAAGGTTGGATGTGGCACTTGGTGCCATGGTCTAGCCTTGGGCACTGTGGTGAAGGGTTGGACTTGATGATCTGTGAGGTCTCTTCCAACCTTGGTGATACTGTGATACTGTGATACTGTGTGATATGAAATGGGATTATTTGTTAGACTTGTAGGTGTTGCAGGATGATAGATACAACCTTAATCTCTGACACCTATCTGAGCTCTAATTTGCAGGTTTTGTATTAAAGACTCCCTACTAGGATGAAAGAGAAAATCTTGAAGCCTCAGGGCTGGATATTCTGAGGGAAGGACAAAAAGCTTTAATAAAAATACTTTATGTTTTCTTTTTGGTGAACCCTGGATGGATTCTAGCCCAAACTGATCCATCATAATTTTTATGTCAACATGATACCTTAGGGGAGACTGAGCTTGAAAAAAATCAATACAGCCTAGATAGTGATTCAGTTGACCAGATGAATCTACTTTAATCTATCCTAAAATAAGTACCTCAGTGGTTATCCAACCAGCCAGATAAACTGCATTCTATGCTCCATTGGCTTTAATGGCCACAGAAATTAATTCAGAGCCACTTGAGGTGCTGCAAAATTGCCTGAAGTCTAACTGAAGCTCCAGAAACGTGTGGCTTTTCCATAGATCCTGTATCATATATCCCAAGCTCACACAGATGCCTTTAACATTGATCTTGATTCCTGTACACAAACAGAACTGAGTCCTAAACATCTCATCTGTAGAAGTCAGTGTTTAAACTTGACCTCTGCCCTGCTCTTTGTTTGCCCACTAGGTTGGACTAAGGGAAGAACTGGCTGTCCTCAGGAGTCATGCTTGTAGAAGGTTGCCAAGGTGAAAGAGAGGAAGATTCAGATGAGAGCAGAGAGATGAAAAGTCACTTTGCTCAGGAAAGAAGCCAGGGCCACAATGACACTGAGAGGAGCTCCTGGGGCTTGCAAGTGAAGTCCAGATGAGGGAATTGAAATGCTTATCTTAGACACACAGAAAAACATAGAATCATAGAATCAGCCAGGTTGGAAGAGACCTCCAAGATCAGCCAGGCCAAGCTAGCACCCAGCCCTATCCAGTCATCTAGACCATGGCACTAAGTGCCTCATCCAGGCTTTCCTTGAACACCTCCAGCAACGGTGACTCCACCACCTCCCTGGGCAGCCAATTCCAATGCCAGTCACTCTCTCTGCCAACAACTTCCTCCTAACATCCAGCCTAGACCTCCCCCGGCACAATTTGAGACTGTGTCCCCTTGTTCTATTGCTGGTTGCCTGGGAGAAGAGACCAACCCCCACCTGGCTACAATCTCCCTTCAGGTAGTTGTAGAAAGCAATGAGGTCACTCCTGAGCCTTCTCTCCTCGTATCTTAGACACACAGAAAATCTTAAACCACAGCTTATTCCAGCATCAGGGAGACTCATATTCCTTCTACTCTGCTAAAAAATGTGCCTTGCTGCATTTCACTCACTGCCATTTTTGAGGTTGCCTTAAACAGTTCTTTTTTTTCTTGTAGAAACTGCACACAGACAATGCTCTGCAAATCTTCTTACCCTTCAGGTGACACATGGGTGCCCTAATGAGTGCCTGCATTATGGGTCTGGAGAGCTCAGAGCATCAATGTTGTGAGTGTTGATCTGCTCTCCTAAGCACATTAGGAGCTGACTTGTGAATGTCATTGAAGGCACCATAGACTAGAACCCTTGTCAAACATTGGCCTCTTTTCCATCATCTGCAGCATGGCTAATTTCAGAAAAGTGCTGGCAGACTGAGCCACTCCTTCAAAAATTCATCTAATGCCCAAATTATCAATCTCTGCACCAGGAATTTTTGGCTAAAAGCTGTGGTGGCCTCTACAATTGCAGGACTTGGAGCTGGTGCACAAAGAGAATTTATTTCAGGTGTATTTTACTCTGAAGAAATAAAATTGTTTCTGTCCTTTATTCTTGATACAGAGCTCAAAATTCTCCAGAGAGATTAAGGGCAAGAAGAATTACTGGGTATTCTAGGACAGCAAATCCCAGGAATGACACCTGAGAGAGGATAGACTCCAGATAAACTTCAGCTGACTAATAAACCTTCAGACCTAGTGAAAAATGAAAGAAATAAAGGGAGAGAGAGAGGAAAAGGAGAAAGAAAAGTCAAAACTTAACTCAAAACTGAACTCAAACCAGGCAGCAAAAGGGAATTGAGAAGGCAGTCCATAGCTAACCCTGTGAAACCAGGTAAATGCTTCTGCAGGTTGACAGGATGAATACAAACAGATGAAATTAGGGGAAATGAATATGCAACTAAGATAGTAGGCAGAAACCTAAGACATCTATGTTCACCTCCTAGACATGTCATAAGCTCTGTGTGACCTAAAAGGTTTAAGATTCATTCCAGCTGCCTAAGAAACAGGACTCTAGAGCCATCTGAGACGCTTGTTGGCAGCCAGCTGGTAATTATGAAGGGTCTAGCTGCCTCTGGTCCTCAGTACTATCTATCAGCCCTGTCTGGCTCTCCCAGATTCGCTGCAGTCTCAGTTGGTACTAGATACCTATGTTTAAGCACATGTATCGATCTGTCAGACATTATCTCAGCAATGATTTTAAGAGCTAGTGTCCCTTACCTCAAGTGTATAAGCAGTAGTAAATTCCAGCCCTGCAGCCACTCTATGCCTCAGTTTCCCAACAGTGAAAAGGAGAGAGCATAAACCAAAACAAAATACATAAACAATACCTAGATCCTCAGGCAATGCAGGTCACTTATTACTTGAAGGAGTAGAGATACATGCCTGTAAGTTCCCAGCAGCAAGTCTAGTGTCTAGTACCATTTCAGGTTATTAACTGTTACTAGTGAACAACACTTTGGAATGTCAAAAGATCTAACAAAGTGCTTCATATTTTCCTGTTAACTCATTCTAATTGCCTGGTCCCGGTTTGTCTCATGCAGCGTTTCATACATCTTTTAAAGGGATACTAGCTTCATCAAATTGCAATATTAACTAAGTAATAAAATCTCAGCATATCTTCAGTGATTAGATTTAAATGATTAGAACAACCTATAAATAGCCATACACAGTCCTTAATCAAAACTAGTCCCCACTGGGCTTGAATTTGATTGAATGCTTTCATCTCTCCGAATCCAGAAGAGAGTCTTTGATGAAGCTCCAGAGTTGCAGAGTGCTGCATGCAACAATCTACTGACCTGGCACATTTGTATATTTTCACCTCTTTCTCTACAATCTATTTTTGTTTTCCTTAGCATATGAAGTTATGCAGGCCTGAAGGCTGCACAAAGCTTGTCCCAGGGATATCTATGGGACTTGTTCATCAAAAAGCTGCTCACCGATTCATTAGGTTTCCTTACTGTTTATATCTAGTTCATCTGCTGTAATTTAGCACTGAGCTAACTGTTTTCCTGCACTTCAGAATTAGTTTGACTGCAAAATATCCTTCCCCTTATGAAAGTGCAGTATCATCTGCATCTTCAAATATAGGTATTAGCGCTGCATAAAGTCACTACCCATTTCTACATCTGAAGGACACTGCAGCCTCTTACACAACAAATTACCAAAGTTAATAAGGATGGCACATAGAAATATGCATACAGAAATATTCAGGTATGATTCTGCTCTAACAAGCAGACATGAACCAATTCCTGGGACTGAACCTGCTTTGGGCCTACTAAATACTGTGCAAGTGTCATTCCTGCATGGCATTAATTGTAGGTAGGAATTGCAGTTGCTATGTGCGCAAATAGGCTGTGAGTAGAAATGAAGTAGTGCATGAAAATGCAGCTTACTTTTTAATGCTATGTTTCAAGTTCTTTTTAAAGCAAATATATCAATAGCTATGGGGAAAAAATACCCATACTGTAAAGTTAAGAGGCTGTTTCTTACTATGGAGTCCACACACTTCAGGTAACAGAAACAAATCCTTCTAGTTCTAGGCATGGTCTAGTGAATAACTTTCCTCATGCCCAAGGATTTAATTTCTGTGATGTAATAAATGCCTACCATAAAACCTTTTTCTCTGAAAAACACCTTTTTAGAAGAATGCTAATTTAATTAATAGACTTCTGCTGCTGAGAACAGTATAAATGTATTTCTTCTCAGATGTATGTTAGTCCATGGACATTAATTATATCATTGTGATATTCCCTCTCCTGTTCTGAACATCTAGTAAGACCTGTACTACTAAATCATACTTAATAGGAGTGTGATGGTTGTTGCTTAGGCAACAGAATGAATAAATGCAGGTCAGAATGTGCTTCCAGAAAAACAAAAGCAAGGATATGGTACAGAAGGAAGAACAAATATGTCCAACTGATTTTTACTGCATTGAAGTATTAGAGTTCTTCAATGCAAAGTAGCTAACCTATTGGAGCCATGCAATTTAACGGGCTTGTGAAATATAGCTTAATATGTAGAGGACTTTAATAAAGGCAAAAGCACTTCTCTCATATTAAGGGAGATTACAGCACATTTCATTTTAAAGCCATCTGAATTTCTCTTGGCATAGCTGATTTCTCTTTCTCTCATTTCCCTATATGCTTTCCACGTTTAATTTTCTCTTTAATGCATCTGATGGAACAAAAACATATTTTCAACCCCACCAGTTTCAATCTCCAGAAGATGCTTTGCTTACATAATGCTGGTATAATCAAAAGACTAATATAAAAAGAAGTTGGTGTTTTCTGATAGGTTTTTTTTTCCTTTCCAAAGTGATTGGGTTTGTTTCCAGTAAAATATGGGGACTGTTCAATTTCTGGTGCAAGCAAAAGCTGAAGTCTGTAACATCTTGATGAGCAGTGTGAAATCAATAAATTAGAAAGTACTAAATTACTAAAATTAGACAATTTTTTATCATTAGGCCATTTCCCTAAGCTTTTTGCTTAATCACTGGATTTGAGAGCCTGATGTTCCATTCACACAGGGATGCTATCCCAACTAATATTAAGAGCAATTATGTATTTTACCCATGAAATACGTTTTAAAACACTGCAGAAAAGGCTTCAATGAAAATGACAGCAGAACAGGAGCTGACACACAAGTATGCAGGCATAACTTAAGCTGCTTGATGCAGGGAAAGTTTGGTTCATGTACTGAATATCATCATCTTGCATCTCATTTGTACGTTTACGTAAGTATATCAATAAGACACATAGCAATTGAAAGTCTCAATTTCCCCCTTTGGGCCCTTCCACAGCCAGGAGACAACTGGAAAGCCCTCAGGGCAGCTTCTTTAGCTCCTCTGGTGCTCATCATTAACCTGTGGTAGGTGTACCCCCTGCATTTGTCATGCCACCCACAGCCTCCTGTGAAGGATTTCCTTCTGCAATGGTTTTAAGACTAAACACTCACCTACTTATGCAACTAATTCTCTGACGTATACAAGAATATGTTTTCACATTTTGGGGAACTGTATCTTGAAGCAAGCTTTGGTATGGATTTATTTTACATCGCTGAGCTGACAGCACAGCCTTGCAGCTCTGTTTTCAAGACTACTTAATGGCAAAGATTCTAACGACTTTTACTGACAGAAGCAAAAGATCACATGGCAGCCATGCAAAGCCAGGAAGAAACCTCTATACTGTTGTAAGGTGGCAATGGCAGAGGATTTGTGCCCTGTATTTCTGTTCAGTAACCTAGGGGCACAGAATAACGTTGGCAAAATAAACCGAAAAGGAAAACCACAACCCGTGAGAATTTCAGAGCTGTAATGTTGATGCTGTTTCACTTCTGGGTTTTGTATGCCAGGTATAAGTTCTGGCAAGTTAGAACTGTTCCAAGATATATGTGGTTGCTAAAAATATCTCCCAAAGGGGGTGATTACTTATATTTTAAGCTCTGATACTTGGTAAGAAACGCAGTCAGGGTTTTTGCAAGAGGTTCAAGGAGTGAGAATGCTGAAGCAGGTAGAAAAGTAATTATACAACGACCCTAACAAGGAAGCTTCTCTCTTTACTGTCAATATTCATTTGAATGGAAAGTTTGTGCCTGTGAGTTGTCAGTTACTTTACACCACATGGCAATGCTGTAAAGCCTGAAGCACACCAATTTTTATTTAATTCATCGTGTCCCTGATAAATCCCCAGAGTTAAAACATGAAAATGGAGCTATCAGAAAAAGGGATGCACTACTTCTCCACACAGGGCATAAGTTTCAACAAGTGAATCCCATAGCCTGATTATCTAAGATGCAATAACATTTAACTGAGACATGCAGAACTCCCTGCACAGAGAGCACACCTCCTTAAATAATTTGTTGCCATTAAAATACCTCTCAATGCAAGAATGGCATTGCCTGCTACTGAATTGTTACAAAGCTCTTAATGCTTAAATCAAAGCAATAATGTGAGGTATTGCAAGGAGGGCTGTTTACAGCTTTTCCACACTGTGAACATCCTGCAATGGGTTAAAAGCACTGTGCATCTTCCTTTTTCAGTCTGAAGACTGATGAGGGGAAGAGAAAAAACCCCTTAATACTCAGGTTTCCCTTTACCATATTTCTGGCTAGAATATTTTGTAACATGTACAGTTTGGAAGTTACACGAGGACAGTTTATGTATGAATTTAGCTAGACACAGAGAAGTGAAACACTAAGCAGCTCTCCTTCGTGCAATGCAGAACAGCTCTAAGGTTTTTATGAGCACATAATAGACAGACAGAAAAATAAAAGGCAGCTACAGTGTATATATACACAGCTATGCACAGAAGATTTCTTACCATAAATTGCACATTGTCAAATCCATTTGCCAGCAAGTGGTTTTCATACTGAGGTAGCCCAATATTTTCCAACCATTGTCCCACTGTCTGGACAGGGCATCGGGGTCCTGTAGGAGGGCGAAGAGGGAGGCGTTTAAGCAACGAGTAACCATCCACTGGATAATAGCGGTAGTCCTGGGCTGAGAGGTGGCATTGCCACATCGTGTTCCTGGGAAAGTTGGTATCAAAGGAGCCCGCCAGCTTGACAGATTAATGTTTTCAGCAAGCAGAGAAGTCAGAAGTAAAACATAGTTTACAGGGCAGTATATAGCGTAAGATCTGATCCCAGCTCTACATTTCTTAGTTATTAATCTTTACTACAGACCAGTACGTCATACAGGAGGGGGGGAGAAAAAAAGAAGCCAGCATATCAAGCTGTCAGCTAAGCTGTTCTCCGTTATATGTGATTGTTGGAATACTCCACAATGAGCAATGCACTGCCAGCAGCAAGAATTCTTTTTTATCAAGTACTCCTACACTCATCAGTATGCAGCTCCATGCTTCTTGCTCCCCCTCGCTCGCTCCCCTTCATTACCCAGAGCCTAGGCTACACCTCGCATTTTCAATAATAGCCATCAGATAAGGCAGAGTGGTTTTTTTTTGTCTGCAAGCTGTAAGCCTGCTGCTGCTGCTTCCTCCTACACACCCATCCAAGCGTCAATCTTGAATGATGAGAGCAGTCAAAACAAAGGCAGAAAATAGCAAGATTCAAAAGCAACCTAGAGCACTTAAATCTGAATCTTCAGACCAGTTACGCTCTGCATATCTGTTTGGGGTAGATTTTTTTTTCTTAACGTTGCACAAGACATTAAGAAGCAGCCTATGGCAGGGCTTACTATGTCTTCCCCTTTCCCTTTTTAATACAAAAGAGGTGGTGGTCTGCATTTCTGCTTCTCTAACAGCAAACCCCTTTTAATGAATCGATACCGAATGCATTTCGCAGCTGCTCTCCTGTAGCACAGCAAAAAGACATCAACGGCACAACAAATTTCGGTCAAAGTAATTAGATTAGCTGCATGAATTCTTCAACCATAAAACACTTTAAGACACAAGAAAAACCCTCGTGCCAACACGGAATAATTCAACTTGAAAAGGTCACCATTGCAAATGAATAATTGAAAGAGCATTTTTTTACCCAATGAAACGTTAAGTTTATGTCCTTTTCTTACAAGAAAATGTGAATGATAGCAGGCAAACGTAGCAGCTTTACAGGATTTTGACCATGTATTTTATCAGCTATAGCTGGGGGTGGGGGGGGAATGAATAGAACATGATGAATCTAAAATGAAAGCAAAGTTCACTTCCTGCACAAGAAGTCAAATATTTCACAAGGTATTTCCATCAAGCTTCCATTTTGGAGACAGTTTCTCTCAAACTGGAGATATCTGACAACTTTGTTCTGAGAGCAATGTTTGCTAAACTTCTGCTTTTCCTAACAGGACTTAGCTAAAAAGCATGAGCCATGAGCTGGGTAAATTCAGTGTATCCAATGTACAATTCTAAGAACAATCCTGTCCAGCAGAACTTTACTTACTGAATATATTAATCCCTTCCTCTCCTCCCCTGCACTGTGAATCTCAAGCAATGACCCTCTCTATGGAGGAATTTAATTCCAGGAATAAGGAAATTACAGATATCTGTCCAAGACATTACTTGGAATTGACACTATGGCAGAAAAATGTTTCATAGAAATCCAAACCTGCAGTCTGACCGACAGGTTATAACACAAAGCCCTTGCAAGTGACAAGCAGAGGCTCCCTGAGCAGCTGCAGAACAGACTCTAAACTTAGCTGGATCTTTTAAACTAACAATATTGTCAGAGTTTCAACTCCAGTGTGACCAGTCCTTAGACTAAAACTGCACTGTGACACTGCTGCTTGGATTTGTGGAACATCTCTTGGGACTTGTTAGCCTGGAGAAGAGAAGAATGAGAGGGGATTGAACAAATGTTTATAAATATCTGAGAGGTGGTCAGGAGTGGGGGACAGGCTCTGCTCTCTTGCTCCCTGGGATAGGACAAGGAGCAATGAATGTCAGCTGCAGCACAGGAGGTTCCACCTCCACACAAGAGGGGAACTTCTTTACTGTAAGGGTCCCAGAGCACTGGAACAGGCTTCCCAGAGAGGTTGTGGAGTCTCCTTCTCTGGAGCCTCTCAAGGCCTGTCTGGATGTGTTCCTCTGTGATCTGTGCTAGATTGTGTGGTCCTGCTCTGGCAGAGGGGTTGGACTCGATGATCTCCTTGGTCCCTTCCAAACCCTAACATCCTGTGATCCTCTGATGCTGTGATCTCATTGGTCATAGCTCATCACTCATCTGAAGTCCCTAATAATTTTATAGAATAATTGAGCTTGAGCTGTAGAAGATCTTTCATGCAACTGGAAAGTCGCCTAAGATTGGTCTGTTCTGAGAGCTTACATTGCTCCATTCTTAGTGATTTGATATGTTACTGCATCGAGAATGAAAGGTTCACTCACCAGATCTCTCCAAAAACTACTGAAAGCTTATCTGGAGCTGGTAAGCCTGTAACTGCTGAAGAAACCTGGAGGGGTTTCCTGAAGTCTTTACTAGCAATAGCATCTGAATATATGCAATACAGAGCAGCTATTTTTGCTAAGAGTCCAGTGTGCACAAGTAGTTAAACATACTTTAGGTTAGTGGATAATTCCTCAGAGAAAACAGATACACAAAACTGATGGGAATCCAAGGATTTCTGGAACCATGGAGAAACAAAGGCATTTATGAACACCTGTCTGTAAACCTTTCCTATTTTGCCCCTTTAGTTTTCTTTCTACTGTGAATCAATATCTTTGTACACAGCTGCAGCATAATCCCCTCCAGGGTTGTGCCCAGTCAGTAGCAAGGCTGTAAGGGGGAGGGTAGTCTGTGTTGAGTTGAAACACAGTGGACTTCCCCTTGGGTTAGCAAAGGCTGGGCAAGATCTTCAGAGAATAAACTGAGAATAAAATTATCTGAAGGAAGATAAGAATTTATTCCTTGCTGAATTGTTCTTAGTTGGCTGAGAAAGCTTGAATCTGAAAAAAATCTTCTGACTTTGTCTTCCCCTTCCCCTCATAAAAAGAAAAACTAGTATCAGAGAGACCTAGGGAAGCAGAATCCCACTCTTTGAAGGCATCATGCATGACTGGCTCCTGTACTTCCCTTACACGCACAGACACAAATGGCTCTGCATCTTGTGTCCCCTCCACCCCCCCCAAAATGTTCTGCCCACAATAAAGCAAAGCCAATAATCAGCATATCAATTTCATGGTCAAACTGCTTCTTCCTAAACCTTACTATAAACAGCATGGAAGATATGCTGCCAGTGATGAGAAGTGCTTGGCTCAATGCCTAGCAACAGTGTAGGCAAAACTCAGTTTTAGTGTGGCTCCCCAGATGCATTTCCTCACGTGGCTGTTAGTACTGTGGCTAACTATCCCTGTGGCCCCAGCACGGGATGATTACAGCCCTGGTGGTCCCACTGTACACTCTCCTCCAGCTTTGGACTCTGCCACTACATGTCTGAATCCATCAGTGTGACAGAGAGTTGCTCAGCAAGGGGACAGAAAGCATGGAGAAACAGCATCAGCTTGCTACCTTGACTGTTATCTCATTGATAAAGGATCCTGCTATTCTTCCTTCTTCCACCAAATCTGAGTGAGGTAAAGGCAAAGGAAGCACACAGCAGAGCCAGGAGTGTGTGGATTAGGGTCGAGGCTTTAATTATCCAAACTTGCAGCTCTCTAGATCTCCTTGTTCTCTGCCAGCCCAGAAGACTCCTCCCAGGGGCTGCTCTGACAGTTTCTCTGAGCCAATGCAAGCAGAGCCTGGAGCAGGTGCTATTGCTTTGGGACTAAAAGCTTTCTCCCCCTTTTTGCTAGTCTATGAATCAGTGGCAGCCCCACCAGTGTGCTGCTTCAGGAAGTGGCTACTTTGCTATGCCTAAAGCTGGTCCTGATCATCATCCTCCAGACTGCATGAGCTGGTCTCACCTGCAGCACACTGACACACTACTGTGCTTTCCTATGATGTCAAAGAACACAAATCTCACGACAACACTTCTGTGATACTACCATCACAAAAGATGTTCCTGCTCCTGCATGGGAAGACTGATATGTAACTCTCTTGCAGGACAGCAGTGCTCGGTTCCTTCTTCTCCAAGGCACTAGAAGCAGCACATTGAAGTGATGTCTGCAAGAGAGATGCCATCTGCTCTGCTATACGACACTTTCTACAAGACGTCTCGTTCCCAGTGAGACTCAGAATATCCTTACTGTGGGGTTTGGAACTGGCTGAATCTGTGATATCAGCAAGTACATGGTTTCAAACATGTTGGAAGGCAGATTTGCTCCAATTGCAAAGCAATTACAGGTCTCCTCTATTTTATTGTCTCTACTGCTGGCAATGCTGATTTTTTTTTTCTTTCTTCTCTTTATTTTTCAAGTGAGAAGAAGAAAGAAAGGCAGTGATTATTTCCAGAAGCAGCACTTCCTCTGTCATCATGATCAGATTGTAAACCACTTTCTTAGGCAAGCCAATACCTGTCAAATATTGCTAAACACTTTTGGTGTTAAGGAATCAAACCCTGGAGAATTTTAATAGCTACTGACCAAGAAATTTCTGAGCAAAGACTATGTCACAATATGAAAGGATGAATATTTTAAGTTGGTTGGCAGCCACTTTAGCAGAGCTGGAGAACGAGACATACAAGAGATACAAGAGTAAGCAGTGTAAACTTGGCTGGCTTTTAGCTACTTAACTCTTTCAGCCTTGTCCAACACTAAATGGGATATCACAGAATCACAGAAACATGTGGAATGAATGCTTGTCATCCACTCCTGTTTTAACAGACCTCTGTCATACTTCCCTTGTACTCTCCTCTAAGGAATGAGAAATTCTAAGCCACACATGCAGCTGGTTTAGGCTTTTCACCATCCCTGCCAACCCCCTCTCAGGCTTCAGTGATGTGACAGGGATCAGAATTTCCCATGGCATTCAAGATGGTATTCATACTGATAAAATGATGTTCACAGAAATCACAGAAACATGCAGGTTGGCAAAGCCCCTCAGGATCACCAAGTCCAACCTAGAACACTACTCTACAGGATTCACCTTAAACCATATCTGCAAACACCACATCCAAATGACCCTTAAAGACATCCAGGGTGGGTGACTCAACCACCTCCCTGGGCAGCTCATTCCAGTGCCAGACAGTGGCACCTTTTTCCTAATGTTCAATCTAAACCTCCCCAGTCTCAGCTTGAGGCCATCTCCCCTTGTTCTATCTCAAATTATCTCCTGTTTATGGTATCAGCTGGATGACAAAGTTATCTCTCTACATTACAGGAGAACTTGTGATAGAGCAGTTAGCATGACAGAGTGTTCCAGTGAACAAACCAACCTGAAGACATAGATTCCTGGAGGGGAGACAAGAATAGCTAGGAACAGGATGCTGTATGAGAAAACCTACGCCCAACATCCACGGACCAATACAGTTAAAGTTCACTATGGGAGAAGTAAAGCAGGTCCCAAGCAGTGTGCAAGGTTCTGCTTTATCTTATGCATTTCAGCTATCTCAGGCTAATCAAACTGTTGAGAGTTTAGATAAACCTCTGAAGAACCTGAATGCCTCACACCCAACTTGTGTCAGCAGTTGGATGGTGATGATGTCACTTCTGATGATTGTGTTTGGTGATGCTGAATGTTCTCCTGAAAGCACTTTTGGAGATGTTTTTTGTGGCATATACAGAAGCAAAAAAAAATAATAAAATCAATAGAAACAGCTTGAATTTAAATAACACCATCCAGTATCTATAATCTAAAGGTTACATTCCATTGCTTATGTGTGGCTCAGGCTGCACAGAAATAATTCTCAGACCACAGCTAATGCGAGCTAATGGAACAACCCTCATTGACTGGCAAAATTATCCTCACAGTTCTTTCCTGATTTATAGACCAATATTTATTGTAACTCTACATTACCACTATGTAAGCATAATAACTGTATCCATAATAACTATAACCACAAAGCCAGTAAAGACAATTCCTTTTATTTGACAGATAATTTGTCAGCAGTGAACTGTACTTTGTGGACCCTGCTGGCCCTTCTATGAGTTTGTGTTTCTGACTGTTGATGTATTGGTTACCCAGGAACAGCAGAGTTGAACTATTCCATCATGAAACGTGTATTTATTACAGACACTTCAAAGTTAGGATATTTCTCATGTTCAGTTGATTGCTTTGGCAACTTTGATTTAGTTTCCTTTAGAACCCGTCCTGTTGAGTGAATGAGGGACAGGTCTTAGTGGAAAATTAAAAGAGCTGTTTTCTAGGACACAACCACTGGACTAGGGCTCAGGGTGCCTGGTTCTACTCAAGACTGTCATTATTGTGATGTTGAGCAACATACAGGTATAGGGTTAAGATATATCACAGGACCACAGGATATTAGGGGTTGTAAGGGACAAAGGAGATCATCCAGTCCAACCCCCCTGCCACAGCAGGACAATACTGTCTAACACAGATCACACAGGAACACATCCAGACAGGCCTGGAAAGTCTCCAGAGAAAGAGACCCTACAACCTCTCTGGGCAGCCTGTTCCAGTGCTCTGGGATCCTTACAGTGAAAAAGTTCCCCTTTGTGTTGAGGCAGAACCTCTTTTGATGCAACTTAAACCCATTGCTCCTTGTCCTATCCCAGGGAGCAGTGAGCAGAGTCTGTCCCCTGATCCTGGCAACCTTCAGATACTTATAAACATTTATCAAATCCCCTCTCAGTCTTCTCTTCTCCAGACAAAGCAGCCCCAGGTCCCTCAGCCTCTCCTCATAGCCATGCCCTCCAGTCCCCTCATCATCCTCCCAGCTGGACCCTCTCCAGCAGATCCCTGTCCCTCTTCAACTGGGGAGCCCAAAACTGAACACAGTATTCAAGATGAGGTCTCACCAGGGCAGAGTAGAGGGGGAGGAGAACCTCCCTTGATCAGCTGGACACACTCTTCCTAATACACCCCAGGATCCCACTGGCCTTGCATGTCACCATGGCCCCATATCACCATGCAGCAAGATCTCTTGAGATGCAGTTTGTCTTTCTGATTTTGTATTTTAGCTGAATGAATTTGAAGGATAATTTCTTTCTAAAGAGAACAGAAAAATCTAACTTTATTACATAGCATTATAATAGCCACAACTCCACATCCTGGGCCTATAGGACAGAAATACAAAGTCCAACCTACCAAACTGCAACAATTAGTTAAGAACAGACAGATGTGTTGCTGTGAGACCACAGGATCAGCTGCATTAGATCATACCACAGCTTCATCTAGCTTCAGCTATTCACCACCTTTGTTAACAGTGCCTACTTCTAGATGGTACAGAAGAGCATAAGATGGGCAGCACCCTCCTTTGCTATCATTTTCCCAGTTTTCAGCCATTCATGGATTTTGGTGGTTGACAAAATATGCTGGAAGAAAGGGGGTTACAGGGAGAGTTGGATCCATCTCCCACACTTCCTCTGTAACTTAGTTCCAGGAGAAAAATCAGGAAAGGGAACAAACATTTCTGGGCCCCTCTGTTGAGGTGCTGGAAGGTGTCCAGAGAAGGGCAACAAAGCTGGTGAGGGGTCTGGAACACAAACCCTATGAGGAGAGGCTGAGGGAGCTGGGGGCGTGCAGCCTGGAGGAGGCTCAGGGGTGACCTCATTGCTGTCTACAACTAACTGAAGGGAGGCTGTAGCCAGGTGGTGGGTGGCCTCTTCTGCCAGGCAGCCAGCAACAGAACAAGGGGACACAGTCTCAAGTTGTGCCTGGGTAAGTATAGGCTGGATGTTAGGAGGAAGTTGTTGTCAGAGAGAGTGATTGGCATTGGAATGGGCTGCCCAGGGAGGTGGTGGAGTCGCCATCCCTGGAGGTGTTCAAGAAAAGCCTGGCTGAGACACTTAGTGCCATGGTCTGGTTGACTGGCTAGGGCTGGGTGCTAGGTTGGACTGGATGAGCTTGGAGGTCTCTTCCAACCTGCTTGATTCTATGATCTCATCAGATTTTGGATGCCACCACAAGGGTAAAAAGGTTATTGTAACTTTATACTGCACTTAAGAAAGATACAGTTAGGATGGAATTAAAATTCAGCTGCTTTTTATCCTTCTTCATGAGCACTGAAGGAGCTCCTACTGCTGGAGGAAGTGTTGAGCAAGTGTTACGTATCCAAATCCCAGTGGACCCACACGATACTATGAAATGTAGCTAGTACAAATTCCTTTGGTGGGACAAAGAGCTTTCAGCCTCGTTAGTTCAGGAACCATATTCACATCCATGGGGTAAATGTGTACATCCTTATCCTGGCTTCAATGAGACTTCCTGCAAAACTAGGAGTTAGGTTCTATGAGCAATCTCTGCAGTTGCCTCAGGAGCTTTTTACACACTAATAGTAACACTACTCTCACCATCTCCGAGTAACACTTCCACTGCTTTTGTCTTGTAAGTTAAAAGAAACAACATGCCAGCTTGAAAATTTACATGGCACCATCAGCAACCACATGACTTTAATCAGCTCAGCAAGGATTGTAGGCAGCTTTAAAAACTAGTGCCCTAAGTGTACATCCCCAGCCAGGGCCAAACTACCACACACACAAATGTCCAGGGAAGCCAGAAGGCAACGACCGACTCAGCTTATGCCAAGGAGAGTGCGACCTGGAGGAGGCCTTGTAGGAGGTATCTTTTACAAGGGATTGAGGTCACAGGACAAAGGGCAATGGCATTAATCTGGAAGAGGGTAGATTTAGACTGGAGATTAGGAAGAGATTCTTTAGTGAGCCTGGTGAGACACTGGAACAGGTTGCTCAGAAAAGTTGTGAATACTCCTTCCCTGGAAGTGTTCAAGACTGGGATGTATGTGGTCTTGAGCAACATGGTCTAGGGGAACGTGTCTCTGCCACGGCAGTGGGATTTGAACTAGAAGAACTAGATGAACCATGAGACTGGTGAGACCCTGGAACGAGTTGCCCAGGGAGCTGGTTCAGGCCCCATCCCTGGAGGTATCACAGTATCACCAAGGTTGGAAGAGACCTCATAGATCATCAAGATCATCACCAAGTGCCACGTCCAATCCTGCCTTGAGCAGCCCCAGGGACAGTGACTCCAAGGTGTTTAAGGCCAGGCTGGATGAGGCTGTGGCCAGCCTGATGTAGGGTAGGGTGTCCCTGGCCATGTCAGGGGGGTTGGAACTAAATGATCCTTGTGGTCCCTTCCAACCCTGACTGACTCTATGATTGAGCTACTAAAATGTATACTACATAGCTTTGCTAATGCTACTATGCAAGCCCAACCTTTTATGTTGTAATTCCTGGCACCATACACCCAAATCTACACCATTTCAAACTTGATGCAGCTCTGTGCTAAGCAACACTGGGCTAGCAAAGAAAGCAGAACTGAGCAATGAGAAATATTTGAAGAAACTCTTCAAAAAATTATTTCAGAGAACACTCAAAGCACAGAAATATCTCAAGAAGTGAAATAAGTGGTAACTGTAATTTCACAGATAACTGCTGCAAGGTCCTGTGGAGAGCACTGGAGACAAGCTGCCTGTACTGGCACTGCAGTAAACTATCCACATCTTTGTAATTATGAATCCTGAAAGTACATATGATTGAAGCTTAAAGATTTTTCCTGGGGTTATTGTACAAATCAGATTCAAACTGAGACATTGTGGCACTTAGTTTTCTGTTTTCTTTTGCCTGAATGGTCTCAGGGCTCTTTTTTGCCCCAGTGTGCCAGATTTTAGAGTGATCTTCTCATTTGAACAGCTGATAAGGTGAATTCTCTTTTCTCTTTCCTGTTCTTTCTAGCTTAAGTTTATAATTCCATTTCTAGATTCCCTATTTATCTCACTTCTACTTATTTTCCCTCTAACTTAGGATCATTTTCTCTTTTGTCATCCTTCATATGCAGCTACAATAACCTGTTGTTTTGTTTCACATCTGCCTTCTTCCCTTTGCTTTTTCCCCCCTTTCCTCCCACTTCCCCTTTCAAGCCTTTTAAAACAGGTTAAAAAAGAAACCATTCATTTTAAATCAAAATTACTTATCTGCAGTGAAAATACCTCCTGAGATTTGTCTAGAGTTGAGACTTGCTTGAACATAGGTATTTGAGGTAATTCTAACTTCGACAGAGATAGAGGACAGTATCTGCTGCATGCATTTATCTCCCCAATATTAACCAGCAGCTAATTGTAAATATGATACTTTAAATCTCCCCTGGAAAAAGTATGTTGAAATGGGAGCAAGGCTAACTTGAAGCTCCTTACTGAAAAATAACACTGAACTACCTCTCACCTATTTCCCTCCTTGAGCACTCAAAGATCTCAGAAAACAATGATATATAAATCAGACACAGTCCACATTTTGCTGATAGAATACGACAATGTTATTGCAATGAATTATAAACAGAGGTGTCAGGGCTCTGAGGACAGCAGTGGACCCTGCTTTCCACATCCAGCACCTTCCCAGCTCTTCCTCACCTAGCCTATGGCCCAGGAACCTGTTTCAGCTCAGTCTGAGGTGATCTATCTGTGCCCCAGCAATGCTGCATCAGTGTCAGTCTCTAGCCCTGCACCAGCTCCTAACTGCTAGGATGGGTGCTGGACCTACACTATATAGTTTGTCTCTTGGATGGGCCTCTCAGATGTACACAGTGGCTTTTTTCCAGCCCTCTTTTCAGCCCTGCCTCCTGCACAAACTACAGGTTACAGCCTTGTCTTCATTCTTATCTCTGACTCAGTCCTTTTGCTCCTGCCCAGGCTCCCTCAACAGACACAGGACCTCAGCCATCTCCCGGAGGCTTGTCCAGGGCAGTTAATGGAGCATGTTACCAGCACCTGTCTGCCCACTGGGTGCAGACCCCACAGGACTGGTTCCCACGGGTGAGAGCACAGCTTGCTGCCATTAGGGAACAATCAGCCACCTCTGCTCTCTTGAGGAACAAGCCAGGTCCTCATCAGGAACCAGCTTTATTACATAAAAACTCCATAGCCACCTTCTGTAATATTTATCCTCTGCTAACACAGGCTCTGCAACACCAAAAGAAAACTGCGGCATCTTTCAGTGAATAATAAAGATGTTACTTGAGTGGGTGGCATGCTGGCACAGCCCTGGCAGCTCACTGGACTCTTTGCATATGGATGAGGTTATATAAACCCCATTCACTCTGTCTGAGCTCCCTCATGCTGTTCCTCGACTCTCACTCTCCTACCTCCAGAGCAGGAACTCTGTAGTGGCCTCTGCTAACCACAGACGGAGCCTAGGATCCTGTTTCAGGAATCTGTGTTGATGCCTACAGACAACAAACATCTCTCCTGGCACTGTACTTAGTGCTGCCTGGGGTTTTGTTTCAAAAATCAGAATGGTGGAAATCCAACTTCCCAAACAATTTTAATGAGCTGTACTCCAGGCATCAGTCCTTCCATCGCTCCTTTGTCAAGGCTAATGGATCTCAGCAAGAGCTCAAGTGGCCTACAGGTACAGGTTAGATGAAAATGCACTCATCAGCAGCCTGGTTTCACTAACATTTTGTCATATGTTAATGTGACAATTATTTCCTCTTTGACAAACGAGATCAAAAGCAGAGCTGGTTTAATACACCTACAGTTAGTCTCCTAAACTCTGCTCTAGAGCTCTTTAGCTACATTCCTTGATCTTCACTGTTTGAAAACTTCCATGACTGTGGATTTTTGCTTGCATAAATCTGAGAAGAATGGCTGGTTTCTATTTGAATGCCATATTCACATGCAAATAGGGCAATTTGTGTACCACCAAGATCATTTATTCTTTGGAATTACCCTCTATAAACCATTTCAAAGAGCCTACTAGAAAAGAGAAGCAGCAATAAGTAACTGAGATGGCCCATCACATCCCATAAATAGAAAAACAAAGTCAAATTACAGAGTTCATTAAAAGAAAAAGATCAGAACTCATGCATAAGTCATGGACAATAAATATACCTCAGAAACAGATATGACAACAACTCACAGCTTTACACTAAATGCTATTATTGTCATTTAGGGAACATTCATATTAGCAGTCAATAATTAAACATCAGCCATCTCAGATTTGCAACAACAAATAAGGAGCTAAAGGTTGCAGGGGATAAAAGTAGAGGAACAGTTTGAGGAACTTCCTTGCTGTCTACAACTACCTGAAGGGAGGTTATAGCCAGGTGGGGGTTGGTCTCTTCTCCCAGGCAGCCAGCAACAGAACAAGGGGACACAGTCTCAAGTTGTGCCAGGGGAGGTCTAGGCTGGATGTTAGGAGGAAGTTGTTGTCAGAGAGAGTGATTGGCATTGGAATGGGCTGCCCAGGGAGGTGGTGGAGTCACCATCCCTAGAGGTGTTCAAGCAAAGCCTGAATGAGGCACTTAGTGCCATGGTCTGGTTGACTGGCTAGGGCTGGGTGCTAGGTTGGCCTGGATGTTCTTGGAGGTCTCTTCCAACCTGGTTGATTCTATGATTCTATGTGTCACAGTTATGAAGTAGGGGTGATAAGCAGTAAACAGCAACTCATTTTTTAAGTATTTCAAGGCATTCAAATACAGTATGCTCCTGAATATAGAGCAAGGAAACAGGAGAATAGTGATTCTTGTGCTAGGAACATGAACTGTGGTTAACAGTCTGGGTCAGAAAGTAAAGGAATACACTTTAGTTAGTTTAATATTCTAAATTACTTCATTTTCTGTAGGTGGAACTAAAACTAGAAACAATTCTGTGTGCTATAATAAGCCAAAGAGCTTTAACTAGCATGTGATGTCCTTGTGACTACTACAAATGTGAGCTTCCAGAGATTCATGTCTATTTAAATACAAAGACTAGTAGATTAGTTCACTACTAGTGGTGAATGGTGTCACATCCAGTTGGCAGCTATCACTAGTGGTGTCCCCCAAGGATCATTGCTGGGCCCAAACCTATTCACTGTCTTTATTGATGCTCGAGATGATGAGTCCAGCATCAGGAAGTTTGCAAATGACACCAAGCTAGGAGCAGCTGTGGAGCTGTTGGAGGGTAGGAGAGCCCTGCAGAGGGATCTGGACAGTGTGGATGGGTGGGCAGAGGCCAATGGGATGAGATTTAACAAGGCCAAGTGCAGGGTTCTACACTTTGGCCACAACAACCCCAAGAAGCACTTCAGGCTGGGGACAGAGTGGCAGAGAGCAGCCAGGCAGAGAGGGACCTGGAGGTACTGGTAGAGAGTAGCTAAACATGAGGCAGCAGTGTGCCCAGGTGGCCAAGAGAGCCAATGGCATCCTGGCCTGGATCAGGAGCAGTGTGGCCAGCAGGACAAGGGAGGTTATTCTGCCCCTGTACTCAGCATTGGTCAGGCCACACCTTGAGTGCTGTGTCCAGTTCTGGGCTCCTCAATTCAAGACAGATGTTGAGATACTGGAAGGTGTCCAGACAAGGGTGATGAAGCTGGTGAGGGGCCTGGAACACAAACCCTGTGAGGAGAGGCTGAGGGAGCTGGGGGTGTGCAGCCTGCAGAAGAGGAGGCTCAGGGGGGACCTCATTGCTGTCTACAACTACCTGAAGGGAGGCTGTAGCCAGGTGGGGTTGGGCTCTTCTGCCAGGCAAGCAGCAAACAGAACAAGGGGACACAGTCTCAAACTGTGCTGGGGGAGGTCTAGGCTGGATGTAAGGAGGAAGTTGTTGGCAGAGAGAGTGATTGGCACTGGAATGGGCTGCCCAGGGAGGTGGTGGAGTCTCCATCCCTGGAGGTGTTGAAGCAAAGCCTGTCTGGGGCACTTAGTGCCATGGTCTAGATGACTGGATAGGGCTGGGTGCTAGGTTTGCCTGGATGTTCTTGGAGGTCTCTTCCAACCTGGCTGATTCTATGATTCTAAGAAGCAAACATGAGTGAATCAACTGAACTTTCAAGAAACTGTTATTAATTCAATTTTAGTAGACTTTAATCTCTACTTAAGCTATGAAAGATAAACATCATAGCCTCACTCCCCATAGCATCTTTAACCCCAACAAACTTGTAATGGTAATACTCACATCATCTCCTGCAGAAGACCACCAAAGGCAGTGAACCAAATGTTAGAAATTTGCCCTCAGTAATAATCACTCAATGCTTTTCATAGAGTCTGTTTCAGAATATTCTGTTCTCTTGAAAGTATTCCCTGGCCACAAACTGTGAAAGTCTCATTTTTCCATCAGATACTTTTAACTCCACTGAGCTGCTAATTCCTATGCCGCATACATTTTTAACCTGCTATTGAATTTGATTCTGCTTTAAGGAATAAATGCTGTTCAATTCAGTGCCATCAAGTGAATTAAAGATTAACAGGGTAGCAAAATGGTTACATAGTTACAAGGTTCAGATTAAACTGCAAGGAAAAAGCAGAATCTAAGAAAGCTACTTCTGAAACTCCCAAGTATCTGATCACTCTGTTCGTGTCTTTTATTGCTGCTTGCAATAAGTATCTCAACCACTGGAATTACAGGAGGATGATTGTGGGAGCATTACAGAATGAGGGCACTGTTAGCTTGTCACTTTTTAGGTACACCAACAAACCCTCTGCCATTAACTTTGTGAAATCCAGCCAAACTGTCCTCGTGGAGATGACACAGACTATTAGTACTCACCCTGGAATGTCATGGTTTGGTGGAGAAACAGGTGAGACATCAGCCCCATGGGAAATCACTTTGAAATATGTTTTAATCTGTTGGTTTTGTTTTTTTTTTTATCCCAGGTCCTGAAGTCTGCAACCTTCTCCATTCCTTCTAGAAGACATTTGCTTTATTGGAGTCTTTGGGTGTGATGATTGAATTGCTTTGCAAACAGTTTTGCAACAAGAAGCCTAACATTGAACGTGAAAAAGCATGGACTGAGGTAAAAGGTGTATGTTGATAATCACTCACAGAGACAGTGGAAAAGGGAGAAGAAAATGCCTCAGTTTCAGACTGGATGGGTAAATATAGTCTGAGTGACTTGCATTTAACTCTATTTTCACTTTAGCTTTCCTCTTCAGTTGTAGTAGGCTGTTTCAAAACCAACTCTGATTAATTGGTGTACGAAGAGCACATAGCTGAATACTACATTTATGACACTACAGGGTAAAATTAACACTATAATAGGAATGCATCAATAACAGAAAATAAAAGTGCTTGCAGCTTTCTTCATCTAACTCCCATTGTGTTTATTATAAAGCACAGCTAAAAGCTCTAAAATTATCCTCCAGCTTGCCCAGTCTTCTGTAAGGTTTGTTTTGGGAATCAGTGGATCATTAAAACAGATGCAGCGTTATCTCTTGGTTAGCTTTTCTCCTTCCATATAGAAGTCAACAAAACATTAATCCAATTATTTGTAATTTCTTCAGAGGAGTTTATATGATTCTGGGTGGCATGCAAATGCATTCTGACTACCCTGCTCTCAGTAAATAAATGCCCAAAATAATTACCCTGCCTACTTCGCAGCTATGAGGCTTCTGCTCTCCGCTGCTTGAGTACACTTCAGCTACCATTCAAATAATTCAAAATGCAGAGATTTGGCAAAAGGAATGTGAAGACTGGTGTGAAGAATACATGAATAGAAATGCATCTGTGAAAACAGCAGAAGAAACAGTGCTGCAAAGGGTTAAAGGTCTGCTTGGATAGCCAAGGACACAGCTGATGGTGGTAGAATGCTAAGGAGTGTATTTCTGCCAAGACAAGAAGCATGCCCGAACAAAAGCACAGATGATTTATCAGCAGAAGATCCTACATGACAGAAGAGGACACCAACATTACAGCACAGTGCATGTGCTATTCATCTTCCTGATGTATCAAAAGGAAGACAGACTCTGGCCCTAAAGCAAAGCCAATGAGCACCACTGAAGTAAACAGAATTTTGGATCAGGAGAACCATCTCATAGCAACTCTTGCCTTCTAAATTTCTATCCAAAACCCAGTTTGCTGTTGCTAGTCTAAAGGAACCCAAGAGATGCAATAAGAGTGCAAGAGTCAGCCTTCCAGGACACATGGAAGTGATCATGGACAAGCAACTTGGACACACATTCATGCACACATTGGTGTTTTTGGGTACTGAGAGTAAGAGTGAAGTAGATTGGCAAGAGAATGCCAGTGACTGTGAATAGCTATGCCTGAAACAAGAAACAGTTTCACCTTCCATAACACTTCATACTGACTCATTGGAGGCTGAGGGAGCTGGGGGTGTGCAGCCTGCAGAAGAGGAGGCTCAGGGCTGACCTCATTGCTGTCTACAACTACCTGAAGGGAGGCTGTAGCCAGGTGGGGGTTGGTCTCTTCTGCCAGGCAACCAGCAACAGAAGAAGGGGAGAGAGTTTCAAGTTGTGCCATGGGAAGTTCAGGCTGGATGTGAGGAGAAAGTTGTTGGCAGAGAGAGTGATTGGCATTGGAATGGGCTGCCCAGGGAGGTGGTGGAGTTGCCATCCCTGAGGTGTTGAAGAAAAGCCTGGCTGGGGCACTTAGTGCCATGGTCTGGTTGACTGACTAGGGCTGGGTGCTAGGTTGGCCTGGATGACCTTGGAGGTCTCTTCCCATCTGGTTGATTCTATGACTCCAGTAGCATGACTGCAGATGTATATCAGAGACAATGGATTTCATGAAGAGCATGCAGTTTATAATTGTGACCAGTTTATTTCCTAGTCAGCTGCAGAGACCATGGGTTTTGTTGCTTTGGTGGACTTGCCTTTGTCGAGTTGGTAAGAGTGACTTCTCCACTGCCTTCTCCCCTGAAGCCATTCACGGAGCTTCCAAGTTCCATGTGACCACAAAGAATTGTGATGAGTGCCAACTACTGTAAATCCTTCTTTCTCCCAAGAAAGGTTGGACCAAATGGTCCTCAAGGTTCCCTCCAGCCTTCTGTTTTATGATTCTGTGAATTTCCCTCAGCAGTTCTGCCACTGTGCCTTAAAATTCCACATGTACTTTACAGCTGTTAATAAGATAGAAGGAAGTGTGAAAACAAACCCAAACGTGTGGCTCTTTCCCCTACAGTGCAGTCCTATAACTGATGGAAAAGAGTTGACAGACCTACAGTTTAAAAATTCCAAAATGCATATTCATTTCTTGTTGAGGAGGCATCAAAGAGCACTGGGAACAGAGGCCAGCTGCTGGGGCTGTCTCTTCTTATTGTGTCCTTCTTCTATCAGCTACAGAGCTGCTTTCCTTCTGCCTTTTCTATCCTCCTTGTGATGCTCCATCCGTTTTAGTAGCGTATCAGCTTCAATGGGAAGCTGGGAGTTGGGAGAGATGCTATCCTTATTTTACAGTCCAGTTGTTATGGCTGGATTTGCAAAAGTATGGGTTTGAATCTGGAAACTTAAGAGGTCTCCCACTTTGTGAGAGGGTACATGGCTCATTGTTTTAAAATCTATGAATTAAATCCACCTTATCAAAGTGCTTAGTTCAACCACATGGAGACTTAAAAGGGAGAGCAACCACTGCAAAACAGACACTAAATCACAATTGAAGTATATACTTTCAAGTATATAACTTAGCACTGTGAAAATTGCCTTATGCCAACATGCCTACACATACCTAATTAAAATTCTGCTTTAATTAAGTACTTATATTTTATCTGTTTTCTGCCCTTGGAGGAGGGAAGATATTAACAGCTTTAGAGGAAGACCACTTTGCCAAACCTGCAAGCATATGGCAGCAGAGAGAAAAGGGCCAACCCAAGCAGGCTTCATTTGCTAAGAGAAAGTTTGACTACTTCTGAGTGAAATCTTAGCTTTTATAGGCAGGACCATACTGGGGAAGATGAAAGCTTCAGGTCTGAGCAGTGGCACTGGAGCAAGGTAGAAAGGGAGGAAACTGAGCATGCAGCTTCTGGCAGTCAAAGGTCTATACAATTCCTATTGACTGTCACAGCTGTGAAGGGCACAACACGAACTTGTAGTCCTCTTTTTCAGCTTTTCTGGCTATGGCCCCACCTGTTTGAGTATTTTCCTGGTCTGCTGAAGACATCTTTGCTTTACTTTCCCAACCTTTGTGCTCAGTCGTGTCCCTCACAATGTATGAGAAGTAAACTTTCTTGCAATAATCCCCACACTGCAAGGGAGGGGTCACTGAGAACAACCTTGGTCATGTTAGTAGAGAAGTCAAAATAAGCAAAGAAAATAACCTTCCTGTGACAGCTACCTCCCACTGCCATCTCTATAAGAAAGAACAGAGGAAGCACACCACAAAATACACTTTAATACTGTGCTCAATGACCTCCTGTCAGCCCCTGGCACTAAATATGCACCACATGACAGAAACATACACATGTAGTGGGTGCACCCAGAAGCAACAAAGTCTTGCTGGTGGAACAAGTTGATTTGAACTCCAGTGGTAGGGTTTATTCTGAATACAGCTAGACCTGCAGCAGCTCTGCTTCTTTCAAATGAGATATGGCTTAGACTGGATATTAGAAAGAAATTCTTTACAGTGAGGGTGGTGAGACACTGGAACAGGTTGCTCAGGGAGGTTGTGGATGCTCTCTCCCTGGAGGTGGTCAAGGCCAGGCTGGATGAGGCTTTGAGTAACTTGGGCTAGTGGGAAGTGTCCCTTCCCATAGCAGGGGAGTTGGAACTAGATGGTGTCTAATGTCCCTTCCAACCTCAAGCATTCTATGAATCCATGAACTCAGGCATAGTGGTCAGTTTCAAAGTACTTCTAGAAAAGCCCAATCATAGAACTCATGAGAGATTCTGAAGCTGTAGACATGATCACAGAATCACAAAATGGTAGGGACTGGAAGGGATTTCTTGAGATCACCGAGTCCAATCCCCCTGGTAAAGCAGGATCACCTAGGGCAGGTCCCATAGGAGAGCATCCAGACGGGTCTTGAAAGTCTCCAGAGGAAAAAGACTCTATCACCTCTCTGGCAGCCTGTTCCAGTGTTCCACCACCCTCACAGTAAGTAACTTTTACCTCATGGTGAGGTGAAGCTTCCTATGCTCCAGTTTGTATGCCTTGCCCCTTGTCCTACCATGGGGCACTACTGAAGAGAAACCAGCACCTTTTTCTTGACACCCAGCTTCTTGACTGGAGCATGATAATACCTATGGCTAAAGGAAACACTGTAGAAGATTTGCTAGCTCCCTTGAAAGTGCTGTGCTCTTTAAAGTACATATGCATGGTGTCATTTTGCTGCACACACCTCTCTTCCAGTAACAAGTAGCATTCATTTCTGACAGGCACTCACTCAGGTAGCCTGTGAGCAAGGTTTGGAGCCTTGATATTTCAATACAGGTGCTGAATGTGATGCGAGGATTATCTCCATGCATAGGGAGAAGCACTGTTCTCAGAAAAGGGAACAAATATGTTCAATATCTTTATTGATGATCTGGACGAGGGAATTGAGTCCAGCATCAGTAAGTATGCAGATGACACCAAGCTAGGAGCAGCTGTGGAGCTGTTGGAGGGTAGGAGAGCCCTGCAGAGGGACCTGGACAGGCTGGCTGGGTGGGCAGAGGCCAATGGGATGAGATTGAACAAGGCCAAGGGCAGGGTTCTGCACTTTGGCCACAACAACCCCAAGAAGTACTACAGGCTGGGGACAGAATGGCTGGAGAATTGCCAAGAAGAAAGGGACCTGGAGGTGCTGGTAGAGAGTAGCTGAAGATGAGCCAGCAGTGTGCCCAGGTGGCCAAGAGAGCCAATGGCATCCTGGCCTGGATCAGGAGCAGTGTGGCCAGTAGGACAAAGGAGGTTATTCTGCCCCTGTACTCAGCACTGCTCAGGCCACACCTTGAGTGCTGTGTCCAGTTCTGGGCTCCTCAATTCAAGAGAGATGTTGAGGTGCTGGAAGGTGTCCAGAGAAGGGCAACAAAGCTGGTGAGGGGCCTGGAGCACAGCCCTGTGAGGAAAGAGGATGCTCAGGGCAGAGCTCATTGCAGTCTACAACTAACTGAAGGGAGGCTGTAGCCAGGTGGGGTTGGTCTCTTCTCCCAGGCAAGCAGCAACAGAACAAGGGGACACAGTCTCAAGTTGTGCCAGGGCAGTTCTAGGCTGGATGTGAGGAGGAAGTTGTTGGCAGAGAGAGTGATTGGCATTGGAATGGGCTGCCCAGGGAGGTGGTGGAGTTGCCATCCTTGGAGGAGTTCAAGAAAAGCCTGGCTGAGGCACTTAGTGCCATGGTCTGGTTGACTGGCTAGGGCTGGGTGCTAGGTTGGCCTGGATGATCTTGGAGGTCTCTTCCAAGCTTGTCGCTTTTCTATGATTCTAAATAAACTTTGTACAAGCCAAACTTGCTAAATGTAATAAGAAATGTGCTTATTTCAGCCATAAGAAAAAGACCTGTCAGTATATTACATTCCAGTCCCAAACTGTAGATGAAAAAGGTAAAGATAATTCAATAAACTGTGCCCTGTAGGGGTACAGTGGAACGAGGCTGTGTGCTAGTTTGAAGCTAGCTAGAATGTTTTGGTGAGAAGGATTAGATCACAGGCTGTGAAAGAGAAACAAGGGTGATGTCTACTTCACTCATAGGCTGGCTGAGATGTACAAGAACAAGAATCCAAACACAGATAAGGGAGTCACTCTGTGTCTGGGCTGTGGGCTGCATTTCTCTCTAACTTCACCCTCTGTCTCTCTGATTAATCCACCTGCTTCCTAACCCCCCTGGCTGGCCCTCCATTCTTCTCTGGGGCACAAGGCAACGTCTGGGGTAAGGTAGGGGAGTGGGAGGAGATGGAAGGGCAGTTGGGAGCCCCTCCTGGGGACTCAGGTTTCTGGGAGGGCTGTTGTGTTTCTGTGTTACCTTTTACCTTGTATACTTCTGTATATACTGTAAATGTCTGCTTGTAGATTGAGCTAAGCTGTAAATGTAAGCTTCAATCAAATTTCCAGAGCTGGCTGAGGCTTGTCTGGGTGATTTCCAAAGCGTGGGGGGGGGGCAGGTAACACCTAAACCACCACAGGCTACTTGAATACATGCTCAGCTGACCAAAGAAATCCTGCCTACAGTGCACTTGTAGGAACACAGCAACTGGATAATGTAGTTATGAATTGCATCCAGAAAAAAAGCATTCATGATTAGCAGAATTGTAACATTTTAAATCATCTTCCATGTACCAGAACATCTTTGACAGAAGTGGTTTTCTCAAAAGCCCAGCACTGTCCTAAACTAATTGCAGACTATTTTGATATGAGATGACCTTCAATAATGATTTTCCCTGACATTCTTTTAATTACTGTGCAATGAAACAATTCTTGCTTTAATTATGATGATACAATGGATACAATATCCATTATGCATGTAAAAATCCTTTCCCTTTTTTTTTTCCCCCCAAAGTATTTCTTGCTTATTCCCTTTCAAAGGACTTGCAAATGTAAGTCAGCTCTGAGTCACACACCTCTGAACAGCTACTGGGCTACAACCTGGCAAAGTAACCCATGGCACTTCTTTAGTGCTGTTGTAAGTAATCTTAGGGGTTAGACATACCTCAAATTTGCATTGAGATAGAGGCTTTTGTCCCTGCCACATGGCTCTTAAAGTTCTCCTCTCTCAGAAAAGAAGCCATGTAGTCTTACTTGGGGTGTATCTAACTGATGCTTGACATGGACAGGAGAGGAGAGACAATAATCTCTGGAGGCTTTAACCTCTTTATCCATTGCCACAGAGACTTTCAAGCACTTTAGATTTACTCAGAAGCATTCACCATATCCTAATGACTGACAGAACCTTCTGCAGCTTGGCCAATTTGGACTCTTGTGAAGAAACTTACCAGAGCCAGGTAGTGCAGATGCCTCCACATCACCTTGAGTGAAAGGTCAGTAGCCAGCAGCATCTTTTATTTCCTCTTGGTAACAGAGCTTTTGTACTTCTTGGGCTAGTGGAGTGCTTCTCTCTGTTACCATTGAGATTATTTCTTAACATGCTCCCTGGCCAGGACTTCTGCTTTTAACTTCAGCTGTAAGCTATTTAGATACTGCATGCTACATGCCCTCAGAGGACACCAGCAGCTGTCCTCCATTAACCAGTTTTAAGTTCAGTCCTCCAGAACCTGTACTGCTACCAAACTGAAACCTGTTTTTTATTCCCAAAAGCATGCTGTGGATGAACTCTTCCTAACTATACTCATCCAGTTTTGCTTTCCTTTCACTGCTCCTCTAATTGTCCCTTAAGAGATTGCCCTGGAGATCAAAAAGAAGTCTTTCTAGATTTCAGAAACAGAAGTTCCTGTAAATTCACTCAAGGACTTCACGATGAGATGTCATAATTTCCAACCTTAAATACCATTATGGAATGATCAGTATATGACTTAGATTCCCTTCTCACTGCCCAGCTGTGCCAACTCCATTTAACTGATGCCAGAGTTTTATCCTGTGCAATTATAATGCTGCATGCAATGGATGGTTGTTAAAATGCTTTCTTTTTAAAAATTTAATCAGGTAGGTAGTCTCCTGCCCAATACATACCCCCAGGTAATTGCATGCCATTGCTAGCAGGGATGTACTAGTAAAGGTGAAAACTTTGCCTCTCCTGCCCAATACATACCCCCAGGTAATTGCATGCCATTGTTAGCAGGGATGTACTAGCAAAGCTGAGTGCTTTGCCTCTCCTGCCCAATACATACCCCCAAGTAATTGCATGCCATTGCTAGCAGGGATGTACTAGCACAGGTGAGAACTTTGCCTCTCCTGCCCAATACATACCCCCAGGTAATTGCATGCCATTGTTAGCAGGGATGTACTAGCAAAGGTGAGTACTTTGCCTCTCCTGCCCAATACATAACCCCAAGTAATTGCATGCCATTGCTAGCAGGGATGTACTAGCACAGGTGAGAACTTTGCCTCTCCTGCCCAATACATACCCCCAAGTAATTGCATGCCACTGCTAGCAGGGATGTACTAGCACAGGTGAGAACTTTGCCTCTCCTGCCCAGTACATACCCCCAAGTAATTGCATGCCACTGCTAGCAGGGATGTACTAGCAAAGCTGAGTGCTTTGCCTCTCCTGCCCAATACATACCCCCAAGTAATTGCATGCCATTGCTAGCAGGGATGTACTAGCACAGGTGAGAACTTTGCCTCTCCTGCCCAATACATACCCCCAAGTAATTGCATGCCACTGCTAGCAGGGATGTACTAGCACAGGTGAGAACTTTGCCTCTCCTGCCCAGTACATACCCCCAAGTAATTGCATGCCACTGCTAGCAGGGATGTACTAGCAAAGGTGAGAACTTTGCCTCTCCTGCCCAATACATAACCCCAGGTAATTGCATGCCATGGCTAGCAGGGATGTACTAGCACAGGTGAGAACTTTGCCTCTCCTGCCCAGTACATACCCCCAAGTAATTGCATGCCATTGCTAGCAGGGATGTACTAGCAAAGGTGAGAACTTTGCCTCTCCTGCCCAATACATAACCCCAGGTAATTGCATGCCATGGCTAGCAGGGATGTACTAGCACAGGTGAGAACTTTGCCTCTCCTGCCCAGTACATACCCCCAAGTAATTGCATGCCACTGCTAGCAGGGATGTACTAGCAAAGGTGAGAACTTTGCCTCTCCTGCCCAATACATACCCCCAAGTAATTGCATGCCACTGCTAGCAGGGATGTACTAGCAAAGCTGAGTGCTTTGCCTCAAGACCAAATTATACAGACACACAACTCAGTTTTCCTTCCTTATATTAGGAAGAAGACATAGTAAAATGCTTTCAAACCTGCTGTCAGGACAGCTGCACAGGTTTATGCTGACACACCAAGAGATGGAGTTCTTAGAATTCATCATGGTAGGGAAGCTTTGCAAACAGTTCCCATCCTTGCTAAATCCAGTCACTGGCTGTCAGCAACATTTTCAGCCCTGTTCCAAATACTTGCTGGAAGTGACATTAGATAATATAATGCTTTAAAAAGTGTCAGCAGCTACTGGATGCATCCAGGGTCCCTTCATTCTAAACAAAACCTCATCTGAAAATGATGGGAAATATCCCTGTAGTAGAAAGGCTTCTGTACAAAGATACTAATTGCTGTGGTAGGCCTGATGGGCCCAAAACAGGCTTGTCCATGTCCTGCCTTGCCCAGGCATGCTTTTCTGCTCCACCAGAGAGGCAGGTGTGGAAATGGACACAAAAGGACCTGCAGCCACTGAGTCTGGCCTGCCCAGGGCCCTGTGGTGTAAGGTGCACACACTCAGCTTGTGCCTGCCTGGGGCAGGGCCTGTGCTTCTCCCAAGTTAGGGAAGAGTGAGCCTGTGGCTTTGCCTAACAGGGTAGGGTTTGGCTCACTGCCATCCTGATTGGCCATTCTGTGCCCAAAGGGCAATTCATCTCAGCCCACACTGATAAAAGGAGATGTGCAGGTGAACAACCTGCTTCTGCTTCCCTGCTCTGCTGCCCTGCTCTGTGCCTGCTCTCTCTGCTGTGCCCAGCCCTGCTGCCATTGCACACTGCCTTGTTGCTGCCTGCTAAACTCCACTGCTGCCAGTTACCAGGAGCAGACCCTGGATGCCTGCACACGTTCAGCCTGCGTGGCCAGCGTGACATGGTGCTGAGACTGCACACATCTGCCTCTGCACCTGCAGGTCCTGCCTACAACTCCTGGGCACATACACAGATCACCCAGAAGAAGCCACGAGACAAGGGCAGAGATTGGCTGTGTCCTGTCCCCAGGAGCTGGGGAGATCCAAGCCTCAATGCCCAACAAGACAGAGACCCCTGACAGCATTTGGGCACTGTCTGGACTGTGGCTAGCCCCTGTGAGGGTAATAATAATGTGTGAGTAAATGCTTCAATGCCTCTTTGTAATTCCCTACTGCCTGCTGCCACAGAGCAGAAAGAGCCTGGGCCCAGCTACTGGGCAAGCAGCACATTGGCCACAAGCAGCACATTGGCCACAAGCAGCACTGACCTCAGGAATGGTCTCTTCCAGCTCAGTGAATGTTTGTGTGTTTTGCTGGATACATTAGCTGTAGATATTAGCCATAGAATGTTCCCATCACCGTGTAAGAACAGAAGTGTTATTAAAATGAGTGGTCAGGGGTGGGGAGAGCTCTGAACAGCAGAATTCATAAACAACATTCATTTGGGAAAATATCTTCTCACATCAATTAATTTCCCCTCCCCAACACTAATGGAGTACTTTTTCTGGTAAGGTTTCAGAACAGCATTAATGAGTCCAAGATGCTATTTAAAATTACAGCTTCAGGATACTGGGCCTAACACACCTCTAACACTAAAACAGCATTGATTGTGTATTCAAATACCTATAGAAAAGATTTCAACACAGTGGCTTACTTAGGAATATCTTATCCATAGTTTCCCTAATACACAGTTAAATGAAAAATTAAAGGAGAGTTGTTTTTCCTTACTTGTAGTGGGATCATTCATCTCCCCCAGTCCAGTATTGATTCCAGCATCTATTGAGCTCATGATTTTATCAATCTACGAAAGAGAGAACAGTGAAAACAATTGATGGGCCCCACCTTTGTTATTTCACTTTACTTTTTCATCTATAACTTTAAGGCATTATTACTCTCATTAGGAAAGCAACAATTAAGATGGTAAAAGGCAAAACCCAAAGGTAGACAATTAATTTCTCCACTCAAAGGCTAAAGCTTAAGACCAATATTTATCTTCTACAGTACTTATGACTCTGGTCACCCAGGTCTAACCACTAGTAGTCTATTTCAGCAATGAGATTAATGCCTAAGAATATTGTTGTGGGTTATAAAGTACTAAAGCAATTGCTCAACAAAGATTTGCAGAGAATTCCCAAGCTTCCTTTTTTTTTCTTTTTCCATCTTCCCCAAAGCCACTGAAAAAGTATAAAACATATTGCAGGATCACAGAAGCATTCAGCTTGGAAAAGACCCTCAGGATGACCAAGGCCAACCTATGACCCTACTCCACAAGATTCATCTTAAACCTGTCTTAGAATCATAGACCATAGAATCAGTCAGGGTTGGAAGGGACCACAAGGATCATCTGTGATGGGCAGAAACAACTCACACTAGATCAGGCTGGCCAGAGCCTCATCCAGCCTGGCCTTAAAGACCTCCAGGGACAGGGTCTCAATCACCTTCCTGGGGCAACCTGTTCCAGGCTCTCACCACCTTCATGCTGAAGAACCTCTTCCTTTCAGTCTGAATCTACCCATTTCCAGCTTTGTTCCATTCCCCCCAGTCCTATCACTATCTGACATACTAAAAAGTCCATTCCCAGCTTTCTTGTAGGCCCCCTTAAGACACTGAATGGTCACAATAAGGTCACCTCTGAGCCTTCTCCTCTCCAGACTGAACAGCCCCAACTCCCTCAGCCTTTCCTCATAGGCTCCAGCCCTCTGATCATATTTGTGGCCACTTTCTGGACACATTCCAGCACATCCACATCCCTCTTGTAATAGGGGCTCAATAAGACATACAAATGGGGTCCCCAAGACATCTCAGTGTCCCCACACACCACAGGATGATACTGTTCATGAAAAGAGACCCAAAACTCATTTGCACATTTCTAAATCATACTGAATTGTCAAAGAAGATGTCAAAACCCTGGGACCTATTTAATTTTCTGTAAGAACAGTACAGGACAAAAACAGAACCAAAGGGCTGGTGTCCTAGAAGGCAGACACAGAGAATCGTGTTTTACTGTCTCCTGGTTTAAAACTGTATTAGTTACAGAAGAAAACGTGGAAATTCTGTGAGAATCTCAAGATTTAAAATGATTTTTGAAATTTTAATACAAACTACATTTTCCTGACTCTTAAGAACAACCAAATCTTGATGTCCCTGTAGAAAGGCAAACTTAGACCTGACTTGTATCAGAACTTCGTAGCAATGCATCCAAGTCATTAGACCAAAACTTTCCACAGAGAAAGTATCTTCTTTACAACAAAAACTACCTTCAGATGCTTTATCAAGTCAGACATTTAAATGAGCTGGAAACCTTCCACTAGAAAATGAACCAATCACACAAACAAGCTCTGAGTTCTTTCTGAAATCAAATAGCACTCTGGAGGTGAATACATTTCCCCCACAGCAGTTGTTTTAAAGAGAAATGTTTGCTGCTCTGTAAACAGAAGTAAAGTTCTAAACATTTCACACTCTTCATTTACCTCAGTAAGATGGAAAGTTTTGTTTTATTTATATTCTTGGGACTTGGCATTGGTGAAAAGAAAATGTTAAAATAAGGCATGTAAAAATTATTATAAATCAAGTTTTAGAATTAAAATAGTCTCTTGCATGAGCAAGCACTACAAACTCTGTGCCATATTTCTTTATACGCTCCTGAATTCATAGAATCATAGAATCAACCAGGTTGGAAGAGACCTCCAAGATCATCCAGGCCAACCTAGCACCCAGCCCTAGCCAGTCAACTAGAGCATGGAACCAAGTGCCTCATCCAGGCTTTTCCTGAACACCCCCAGAGATGGTGACTCCACCACCTCCCTGGGCAGCCCATTCCAATGCCAATCACTCTCTCTGACAACAACTTCCTCCTAACATCCAGCCTAGACCTGCCCTGGCACAACTTGAGACTGTGTCCCCTTGTTCTGTTGCTGCTTGCCTGGCAGAAGAGATCAACCCCACCTGGCTACAGCCTCCCTTCAGGTAGTTTTAGACAGCAATGAGGTCACCCCTGAGCCTCCTCTTCTGCAGGCTGCACACCCCCAGCTCCCTCAGCCTCTCTTCACAAAGCTGTGCTCCAAGTCCCTCACCAGCTTCATCACCCTTCTCTGGACATGTTCCAGCACCTCAACATTGTGTATTCAAGAAATATATGGACATGACACTTTGGGACATGGTTTAATGGCCATGGTGGTGCTAGGTTGAAGTTTGGACCTGATGATCTTGTAGGTCTTTCCCAGCTAAAGCAATTCTCTGATTCTATGATACCATAAATGTATTTATACCCATTTCAAGTGTCAGATGTATGGCAAGCACCATGTACACAGGCCACAAGGCAGTTAGAAGTTAAGTTACACAAGGAAAGTTTGTGGAATCAGCCTAAATATCTTAGACTCTCCACTCCTGCCATTTTCTCCTGTCTCTTTCTGGCTGGCATTGCCATGGTAGGAAATAATTAGCAAATGTGTAAATAATGAGCACAGCTGCAAAGAATTTCACTGATTTTATTAGTGTCAGTGAGGAGGGCTTTAGTAGAAAATAATTTCAGTGTCACAACAAGCTGCAGGATTGCTTTTGGCTAACTTCAACACTTGTGGAAACAATGAACTTCATGAAGTGTGCAGCATTTTGAGCAGAAAGGCACTGTATTTCGTGCCAGCTCCCAAACTGCCATGCATTACACCACAACACACTGTCTGAGGATTTGCAGACTGGAAGAGTCAATTTTTGTTTCACAGGATCACAAGGGTTGGAAGGGATCTCCACAGATCCTTGAGCCCAACCCCTCTGCCAAAGCAGGACTGTAGAATCTAGCACGGGTCAGACAGGAATCCTTTAACAGTGACACATGTGGTGAATTATCACCACTGGCAAATGTTGAGGGTATTACTCGTTTTGCTGGTACACCAAAGTGTCCAACAAGCAGACTGTCTTTGCTTTGGAACATGACTAAGAAGACATCAAACAATTTCACCAGTTTCTTGATCTGTGGAGAGTTGTTGGTTTACAGGCTCAAAGGATGTCAGGGGTTGGAAGGGTCCCAAAGAGATCATCAAGTCCAAGCCCTCTGCCAGAGCAGGACCAGACAATCCAGCTCAGGTCACACAGGAACACATCCAGGCAGGCCTTGAAAGTCTCCAGAGAAGGAGACTCCACAACCTCTCTGGGCAGCCTGTGCCAGTGCTCTGTGAGCCTTACAGTAAAGAAGCTCTTCCTCATGTTGAGGTGGGACTTCCTGCACTGTAGTTTATATGCATTACCCACTTCACCTCTGAAAGAAAACTGTAACAGCATTCTCACTCTACCCTGCAGTTGCCTCCACGTAAGAAATGAGGAAAGCTTACCTCTTCCCATTCGGAGGTGAAGGAAGGTGTTCTCTCTGAATTCCCTTTGGAGCACTGCTGCTTTGGCGTTGGCTCGCTCCAGTTGCTTCTCGCTTTTTTGTCATGTGGTGGATGGGTGATAAGGTTAGAATCAGACTTGGAAACGTTTTTGCACATGTGCATTTCCAGCAGGGTCTTTGGTAAGGATCGGATTCTGCCAAGCGTGCACGCCCGCTCCACAAACCCCCCGCTGCTGAGAGCCCACTGTTCACTCAGCCTTGCCGAGGGCCCAACCAAGGTGTGGTTTTCCACTGGCTTACTTTTGGTGTGGAATATGGTTCTGTTTACCACTGGAGGCTTTTTTTTCTTCACGGGAGGATCAGTGCTGCTTTCTTTCCGCAGCTGTATCTGCTGCGCCGCGCTCTTGCTCAGAAGGCTTTTCTCCAGGGGGCCGCTGCACTGGCTTGCTTTGCTGTACAGCTGGAGAGGATTGTCTGGTGGGTCATATGCAGGGGAGGATCCATGAAGTAAACCTGCAAACTGTTCAGCAGGGTGTCCTTTAGGAAGCTCACTTTCAGTGGAGGTCTCTCCTTGGCAAAGACGCTCTGCAAAGAGAGTGGACTTTGTAAACGAGCAGCGATCAAACACCACAGGCAACAGACTCCTTACTCTCCACCCAATCACAGAATTTCTTAGGTTGGAAAAGACCTTTGAGGTCATCGAGTCCAGTCATGAGTTGCACACTGACAAGTCCTTGACTCAACCAAATCCCTCAGCACAACATCTAAGCACTATGAATCACTATGCTTGGAAAGGACCACCAGGATCACAGAATCATATAATGGTTTAGGTTGGAAGGGACTTCCAAAAGTCCAAACCCCCTGTCATGAGTAAGGACATTCCTCCACCAAATGACTCTGCTGGAAAGCAGCCCTGTGAAGAAGGACCCAGGAGTCCTGGTGGCCAGCAAGTTATCCATGGGACAGCAGTGTGACCTTGTGGCCAAGAAGGTCAATGGGATACTGGGGTGCATTAAGAGGAGTGTGGTCAGTAGATCAAGGGAAGTTCCCCTCTACTCTGCTCTAGTGAGACCTCACCTGGAATACTGCATTCAGTTTTGGGGTCCCCAGTGGAGGAACAACAGGGATCTACTCAAAAGAACTCAAGAGAGGGCTGTGAAGATGATGAAGGGGCTGGAGCACTGCCCTATGAGGAGAGGCTGAGGGACCTGGGACTTTTTGATCTGGTGAAGAGAAGACTTAGAGGGGATCTAGTCAATGTTCATACATATCTGAGAGCTGGGAGTCAAGAGGAAGGAGACAAACTCTTCTCATTTGTGCCCTGAGACAAGGAGTAATGGGTATAAATTACAGCACAGGAAGTTCCACCTCAATGTGAAGAAGAACTTCTTCACTGTAAGGCTCACAGAGCACTGGCACAGGCTACCCAAAGAGGCTGTGGAGTCTTCTTCTCTGGAGACTTTCAAGGCCTGCCTGGATGTGTTCCTGTGTGACCTGAGCTAGATTGTCTGGTCCTGCTCTGGCAGAGGGGTTGGATTGAAGCATCTGTGGGTGCTCCTTCTAACCCCTAACATCCTGTGATCCTTCAACTTTATATGTTGCTCAGTGCTTTCTTGGTACAGAAACAAAAACCACTTACACCATAAATTGACTGATTATCCTCTTAAAAAACAAAACTCATCTTAAACATCCCAAATTACTCAGTGTCAGGCAACATAAAAAAAAAGATTTTCTAAACTAAAATAGGTCACTGCTACTCTGTCAGCTTGATTGTGTCTCTTTTAATTTGCCATTGAGTTGCTACATGTACTAATGAAACGTTTAACATGATGAATTAGCTAGTTTGTAGGTAGTAAAATACACGAAGAACAAGTAGTGCCAGGGGTATTGTTAGTAGTTTCTCTTTTCCTAGTCATTATAAGAACAGTGAATTTACAGGATGCTGCATTTTACTGGCAGTCTCTAAAGAATAGATCTAAGTGTTCATAGAATCATAGAATCAACCAGGTTGGAAGAGACCTCCAAGATCATCCAGGCCAACCTAGCACCCAGCCCTAGCCAGTCAACCAGACCATGGCACTAAGTGCCTCATCCAATCTTTGCTTGAACACCTCCAGGCACAGTGACTCCACCACCTCCCTGGGCAGCCCATTCCAATGCCAATCACTCTCTCTGACAACAACTTCCTCCTCACATCGAGCCTATACTTTCCCTAGCACAACTTGAGACTGTGTCCCCCTGTTCTATTGCTGGTTGTCTGGCAGAAGAGACCAACCCCACCTGGCTACAGCCTCACTTTAGGTAGTTGTAGAGAGGTCTGCCCTGAGCCTCCTCTTCTGCAGGCTGCACACCCCCAGCTCCCTCAGCCTCTCCTCATAGGATTTGTGCTCCAGGCCCCTCACCAGCTTTGTTGCCCTTCTCTGGACACCTTCCAGCACCTCAACATCTCTCTTGAATTGAGGGGCCCAGAACTGGACACAGCACTCAAGGTGTGGCCTGAGCAGTGCTGAGTACAGGGGCAGAATAACCTCCCTTTGTCCTGCTGGCCACACTGCTCCTGATCCAAGCCAGGATGCCATTGGCTCTCTTGGCCACCTGGGCACACTGCTGGCTCATGTTCACCTACTACCTACCAGTACCCCCAGGTCCCTTTCTTCCTGGCTGCTCTCAGCCACTCTGTCCCCAGCCTAATGTTGTTTTCCATTCTGGGAAGTTTTGAGACTAGATTCAGAGTAACACTAACCACTGAGAAAGAAAGAAAAAAAGGAAATAGAGCCTTTTGGAAACATGTTTTATATATGCAATTTAGCAGACATGCAAAATAAAAAGATCAACCAAAAAATGCACTTTTTGGCACAGTTCAGAGTGGACTATTAACAATTTATTGTTCTTCTATTCCTGTTGCTGTAACAACTAGGGACAAAAATATTTTCTTCTTCTACCTGTGCTGTCTCATTTGTAGTGCTGCTGAGGACAGCATCACTCCAGCCACATGGCATTAAGTTGGAGTACTCAGAATAATTGCATCCCTGCTAGCAAGTTGCATCTCTACAACTATTTCATTAAAGAAAAATACCTTAATCTCTTTCTTCTCAGAAGTTGTATGTCACAGGCTCACAGGATGTTAGGGGTTGGAAGGGACCCAAGGAGATCACCGAGTCCAACTCCCCTGCCACAGCAGGACAATGCTATCTAACACAGATCACAGA
This sequence comes from Pogoniulus pusillus, assembly GCF_015220805.1. Classification (NCBI taxonomy): domain Eukaryota; kingdom Metazoa; phylum Chordata; class Aves; order Piciformes; family Lybiidae; genus Pogoniulus; species Pogoniulus pusillus. The sequence goes on from NC_087278.1 coordinate 4,318,892, forward strand.
GGAACACATCCAGACAGGCCTTCAAAGTCTCCAGAGAAGGAGACTCCACAACCTCTCTGGGGAGCCTGTTCCAGTGCTCTGTGACCCTTCCAGTAAAGAAGTTCCCCCTTGTGTGGAGGTGGAACCTCTTTTGCTGCAATTTACACCCATACACTACTAAACCCTACACTACAGACTCTGACTGTAGGACTGTATGCACATGTGCTAGTCTGAGCCTAGCTGGGATATTCTGGGGAGAAGAATTAGATGATAGGCTGTGAAAAGGAAACAATGCTGATGGCTACTGCACTCATAGGCTTGCTGAGATGTATAAGAACAAGAACAAAAATATAGATAACAGAGTCTCTCTCTGGCTTTTGGGGCTGCACTTCTCTCTATATCCTAACTTGCTGCCTAACTAATCCTTCTGCTTCCTAACCTCCCTGGCTGACCCTCCAAACTCAGCTTGAACATAAGGCAAAGTCTGGGGTAAGGTAGAGGTGTGTGAAGAAGGTGGTTGAGAGCCTCTCCTGGGGACTCAGGATTCTGGGAGGGCTGTTGTGCTTCTGTATTACTTTTTAACTTGTATATTTCTGTCAATATCTGGATATCTGTTGTAAATACCTGCTTGTATCTTGTGTTAAGCTGTAAATATAAAGTTTCATTCAATTTTCAGAGCAGCTGAGTCTAGTCAGGGTGATTTTCTTAAGTGTGGAGTGTGGGGGAGGGGGTAACACCCAAACCAGCACAGCACAGCCCTAAATACCAGAAGGAATCAAACGTAGAAAATCACATCCTGGGCTGCCAGCAGGTCGAGAGAGGTGATTCTGACACTCAACCCTGCTCTGGTGAGACCTCAGCTGGAGGAATTGTGGCCAGCTAAGGGGCTGCTGGCATGGGTCCAGGGGAGAGCTACAAAGATGGTCAGAGGACTGGTGCACCTCACCTATGAAGGCAGGCTGAAAGAATTGAGGCTGCTCAGCCTCAAGAAGAGAAGGCTCCAGGAAGACCTCACAGCTCCATTTCAATATCTGAAGAGGACCTACAGGAAGGCTGGAGAGAGGTTGTTTAGAAGGACTTGTAGTGACAGAAGAAGGAACAGTGGTTTTAAACTGGGGTAGGGAAGATTTAGGCTGGACATAAGGAGGAAGTTCTTTACAATCAGAATGGTGAAATACTGGGACAGGTTGTCTGGTAATGGGGTTGAGGCCAGAGACATTTGAGATCAGACTTGAAGCAGTCCTGTGCACCCTGATGTAGTTGGAGGGGTCCCTGCTGACTGCAGAGGGGTTGGACAAGATGACCTTTAAGGTTCCCTTCCAACCCAGTTTGCAATGAAATCAAGCAGTTTCCTCCCATTTTCCAAAATCCTTGCTTGTGAAAACAGCCCAGAAATCAGAGAATGTCAGTTCTAAAAGGAGGCAGTATTCAATTATGTGAATGATAGAAGAAAGATTTTAGTGTGTACTTTATAACAGCATCAGCTTAAAAAATGTGAAATGAATTGTTTCAATATTGATGATAAAAGCCTAAACAAGATTAGAAGTGCAACTCAAGAAAATCTACTTCTCTTCTTTAGCAAACATGAGTGGAATGTACACTGAAGACATTTCTGCACCCAAAAAGATTTGAAGTGCTAAGGCTGAATGTGGGATGTGACAGAGCTAAAGAAATCAAACAAGTCGGTTTGGGAGGGGAAAAAAAAGGCAGTGAGAAAGGAAAAGTATGAGACATCTCTCAACAACCAGTTGCTGAACTAATTGTGTGTCTGCAATTCTGAAGGCAGGATTAAAATGAAAAATCAATTATGCAAATAATGACAGACTTTGGTGGTTTTCCCAAACACGAAAAGCTCAGTAGCTGGCATTCTGCTCTGGATGAAGACATCATTTGATGCATTTACATGAGTAATAAGCATGTAAGCTCCTGCCACAGCCAGAGATCAGATTGATTAAGTCAGTGGATGCTAGAGAGTGATGCCACTCTTTCTGTATGTTGTGGCTGGCCAGCTGAATCACTGCCTGTCCTCTGTTAACTCCACTGATTAGACTGCCAGTGACTGTAATGGGATTCAGACTGTGGTCAGGTATCTACATCCAGATGTCTAGCCTTGAGCTCTGTGGTAAAGGGTTGGACTCGATGATCTATGAGGTCTCTTCCAACCTTGGTGATACTGTGATGTCTTAGTCATGAACTGAATTCTACTCTGCTATTCCAGAGATGTTATTTAGAGCTGACACTGAACTACTTTAAGAGAATTAGGAAAAGAAAATTAATCTTATCTTAGCTGAGCCTTGGATAAAGATAATATAATAATCCTTGTTAAAATAAGCAACTGTGTTTAAAATAAATAGAAAGCCTTTCTTAGCTTTTAATAACTACACACATCTAAGATTACTGGCTTTCTGCTGTTGCATATTTCTGACACACACTTTAAGACAAGTGACACTGAAATCAATATTCATAGAATTATGGAATCATCAAATTAACCAGGTTGGAAGAGACCTCCAAGCTCATCCAGTCCAACCTAGCACCCAGCCCTATACAATCAACCAGACCATGGCACCAAGTGCCTCATTCAGCCTTTTCTTGAACATCACCAGGGATGGTGACTCCACCATCTCCCTGGGCAGCCCATTCCAATGGCAAATCACTCTCTCTCTGAAGCACTTCGTGAGGCTCAGTGAGGATGCACAAAATGTGATATTTTGTGTACTATTTTCCACTTGTTTTTAAACATAGCAAAATTATTCTTGTTCTTTTGAATACTGCTGTGGACTGAAAATCTCTTTAAGTTATGCATACTGATGATCAATGTCCTGTATGGTTCATAGAATCATAGAATCAACCAGGTTGGAAGAGACCTCCAAGATCAGCCAGTCCAACCCATCCCCCAGCCCTATCCAGTCAACTAAACCCTAAGTGCCCCATCGAGTCTTCTCTTGAAGAAGAATTAGGGTTAGAACTGGGTTAGAATTGCCCTTGAATCTACTGACACATCTGAGAAATTCAGACTCTCCATTCCTGCTGTTTCCTATCCCTTAACTTCATCATATACTTTTGAACCTTTTCATTAGGCATTTTACTTTGACTCATTTCAGCCAACTTAACTGATAGTAAGGTAAGATATGAGATGTAATGAGATTGCAAAGGTCTATACTCAGTGAACAGTAAATTAATGATATCAGGTTTGCTTTCCATGGGCTTTTAAATCTTCTAATAATGGATATTTTAAAAAGAGCATAGGGAAGTCAGGGAGAGAGAACAGGTGGAGAAGTTCAAGCTCTTGCATTGAATCCTAATGGAGAGTTTTCTGCCCTTGACAAATTATTTTGCAACGGAGAGAGATCTTACTTCCTCACCAGATAAAACTTCTCTTGCTGCCTTATCTTTTCACTCCTAAATAGTATCCCAAACACCAAAACACAACCAGATGTCATTTCTGCAGATCTTTAGCCTTATGACAAGTGCATTACAAGCTTACCCATCCGAGTGGATTACTTCTGAAAATCACTTTGATGCTGCCCTATCTGTGTTGCATGGAAAAACATTCGTATTTGGAACCACAAATAAATTCAGTTCTGCCATAATCTTGAGGCCACAGATACACATTGCTATTATCATCAGTTTATATACAATCAAACAGACATTTAGGCAGCAGATTGCAATTCAATCAGCTATTTATTTACACCCTGGTGCACCCCAGCACAGTTGCTTGTGGTACGTATATAGATCTCCGTGGAATACCATTCCTCCTTCTCAGTACTTCAGAGCTGTAATTTCCAGATGCTTCATCAAACTCACCTATCTATTTCCTAAATTTCAGTCCAAGACTGCAGAGCACATTAAGAAAATCAGGAGCATACTAAATACCATGAATTTCGTCTTCAAGTCAAAGTTGGAAATCAGATTATTCCCATTTGGATCTCAAGGGATTTCATGTTGGAAACTAATGCACATTCAGAAGAATAACAGTTGTTAGTAATGAAAAGAGCTGTAATAGATAAATTATAATGACAGAGTTCCATCTTTAACAGGCATTGCTGTTGCCATGGCACAACTTTCTAATGTAATATAATAACCCACAAGAAATTTGCTCTATAGCTATGGTAACAACTGTTTTGTGACACCTACACTATTAATCTATTCAAAGCCTATTTTTATTTGATCCAGTTTGATCCTGTTTTTAGCAGCACACTCTGCACACGTGTCCAAAAATGTCTTCTCAACTCCCTTTTCTACACCCTTTGTTGATTGATAAAACTAACAGACACAGCTGAGTAGTATTTGAAGAGTATCCTTTCACAGAAGCATGGTAAGGGGAAAAAACTCATCTATTTGGATGATAAAGTTTGCTTCAGAGACAGTACAATACCTTCAGTGGTTGTATTGTCAAAAGTGGTATCATAAAATGGGATGATCAGCAAGAAAAGGTCTAAGACAGAAAATACACAACATTTAAAAGCTGAAGTAGCAGTGTTGAGGAAGGCATTATTTCACACAGGTAACAACCTGGTGCTCTGACCAAGCTCTAGCTCTTTGCTGGCCTTATGTTGGCTGCAGATAGCTTTGGTGAGGTCGTGCAATGTTTTCTCACTCCACTAAATGTTATAGCAAAGTACCACAGACTTGTGTGGGAGATACAACACCACAATGACTAAGCAACTAATGAGGAATGTGGGCTTCTACTGTCGCCAGCAGCAACACAGAAAAGGAGCAGTAGCATCCAAAGCAGACTGCTGTTTCTCCTTCTGCTTCCTCTCAAATCTAAAGACACCACTAGGAGTTGGTTTGCAAGGTTGGTGTTGGCGGTCTCCAGGCTTTGTGCCCAGGTTCCAACATTCCCAGATTCTCAAAGGCTTTAGAAATCACAGTAAAAATCTCTCTCTTACTGGCAGCCAATTCAAGTCCTTAACATCACAGTCTGTGTTTGACATTGTGCCGAAGGATTTTACTGCCTCACTTCTGCCATTTTCTTGGTACCTTCACTGTCCACATTTTACTCATCTGACTCAAAATGACACATCAGCAACTGCAGAAGATGAGAAAGGTATTGGGGGAAAAGTAGATTCAGACTGGATGCTAGGAAGAAGTTCTTCACCACGAGGGTGGTGAGACCCCGGAATGGGTTGCACAGAGAGATGGTCAAAGCCTCATTGCTGGAGGTTTAAGGCCAGGCAGGATGAGGCTGTGGGCAGCCTGATCTAGTATGATATGTTTCTGCCCATGGGAGGAGGGATGGAACTACATGATCCTTGTGGTCCCTTCCAACCCTGACTGATTCTATGATTCTATGGGGAGGTTCCTGAATGTTGCTTGCCCCTTTCTGATGAAGAAAAGAGTTTTCAGTAAGGTGGGATGTTAGTTGGTAATTATTGCTAATTCTAACCACATTAGAACACCCAAATACAGTTCTTGCCCCAAATTTCAGCAAGAGCAGTGTAATCATAGAATCACAGAATCAACCAGGTTGGAAGAGATCTCAAAGGTCATACAGGCCAACCTAGCACCCAGCCTCATCCAGTCAACTAGACCATGGCACTAAGTGCCCCATCCAGGCTTTTCTTGAAGACCTCAAGGGATGGTGACTCCACCACCTCCCTGGGCAGCCCATTCCAATGCCAATCGCTCTCTCTGCCAACAACTTCCTCCTAACATTCAGCCTAGACCTGCCCTGGCACAACTTGAGACTGTGTCCCCTTGTTCTGTTGCTGGTTGCCTGGGAGAAGAGGCCACCACCCACCTGGCTGCAGCCTCCCTTCAGGTAGTTGTAGACGGCAATGAGGTCACCCCTGAGCCTCCTCTTCTCTAGGCTAAACAACCTCAGCTCCCTCAGCCTCTTTCACTCTTACAGAGATATTGACCCTGCTGTAGATTTGCAGAAACATACTCTGCATTTGAGTGGGATATAAATGTGATTTTTACATAGATGTCACAAAGAGTTAATCTTTAACTGCAAAATTCAACCTAGAGAAAAATACAGAGCTGCAGCTGCCACCTCCATAATGCCATTTCCATGAGAATTTCTTTCTGTGTGACTACATAAGGCACAGTTCCGAGACATCTCGATGACAGACAGACTCTCCTGAACCATCACACTTTGCAGCACAAGGTTCTGCCTTATACCTGCTCATCTAGATAAGAATCCTTCAGAAAATGAACATGTTAATATATATTTATGGAGCCAAACTTTGAGGCTGTGGTGCAGAGTCCCTAAGGTCACAAAATGGGCTTGAGCATGTCATGTCTTGTCTGGACATGTTTACCTGCCTGTCTGCATTGCAGCCAGAGGTGGGAAATGGGACAAAAGAAACCCAAACCAACCTAGTCTGGTTTAGTCTGGTTGCCTAAGAGAGGTTTCATGAGACCCACACCCCTATCGTGTGCAAGGTGCACGTGCCCCCATTTTGGAGGAGAACAGCTTGTGGGTTCGATGTTGAGGTGCTGGAACATGCCCAGAGAAGGGCAACAAAGCTGGTGAAAGGCCTGGAACACAAACCCCATGAGGAGAGGCTGAGGGAGCTGGGGGTGTGCAGCCTAGAGAAGAGGGAGCTCAGGGGTGACCTCATTGCCGTCTACAACTACCTGAAGGGAGGCTGTAGCCAGGTGGGGTTGGGCTCTTCTCCCAGGCAAGCAGCAACAGAACAAGGGGACACAGCCTCAAGCTGTGTCGGGGTAGGTATAGGCTGGATGTTAGGAGGAAGTTGTTGGCAGAGAGAGTGATTGGCAGTGGAATGGGCTGCCCAGGGAGGTGGTGGAGTCACCAACCCTGGAGGTGTTCAAGAAGACACTGGATGAGGCACTTGGTTCCATGCTCTAGTTGACTGGATGGCGCTGGGTGCTAGGTTGGCCTGGATGATCTTGGAGTTCTCTTCCAACCTGGTTGATTCTATGATTCTATGGTCAGAAGGTGATTGGGTGATATTGTGGCCAAAGAGACCATAAGTCTCAGCCATTGCTCTATAAAAGGGAGTAAAGAGGTGAATAAGGAGCTTGTGTGCTTGTTCCTTCCTTCGTTCGCTTGCCCACAACCGCAGCCTGCTGCGCCAGCCCAGAGAGGGCTGCAGACCCCTGGTGCACCAAACTGAGCTACCTTAGCCTCCAGCCTGGATCCTACTCTGCCCAGCTGGCTAAACATCTGATGACCTTCTGAGAAGCCATGGAGGGACCTTGCCCATGTCCGTGAAGCCTCCTCAGCCAGCGTGCCCTAACCTTAATCCAGCAACTGAGCCACATCACAGCCCAGGTGGAATTCACCACAGGACTCCTACTGTATCTTTTCCTCTATATGTTTTGGCACACAGACATTAAGACTGAGGACCAGTGAGTATTCTGAATTCTTTATTCAAGTTACTAAAAGAATTTGGCTAACCTCACAAGAGGTGAATTAAGCTGCAAGGCTTCTCTGTCAAAGACAATTCTAAAAGCTTTTCAACATTCTGTTGTACAGAGACATTCTGTAAGATGGTTCTGCTAACTGCAGCCAGGAATTCGTGTGGATAGCTGTAAATGAGTTTGGGGGGATTCTCTTTGTATAGATCAATAATTATTTAATAACTTTTAAATCAGCCTCATTGTATTTCACCCCAAACTCAGATTCAGCTAGCCTCCCTTCATAACAGAATCATAAAACCAGCCAGGTTGGAAGAGACCTCCAAGATCATCCAGTCCAATATGCACCCAGCGCCATCCAGTCAACTAGAGCATGGAACCAAGTGCCTCATCCAGTATCTTCTTGAACACCTCCAGGGATGGTGACTCCACCACCTCCCTAGGCAGCCCATTCCAATGCCAATCACTCTCTCTGACAAAAACTTCCTCCTAACACCCAGCCTATACTTCCTCCAGCACAGCTTGAGGCTGTGTCCCCTTGTTCTGTTGCCGGTTGCCTGGCAGAAGAGACCAACCCCACCTGCCTACAGCCTCCCTGCAGGTAGATGTAGAGAGCAATGAGGTCTGCCCTGAGCCTCCTCTTCTGCAGGCTGCACACCTCCAGCTCCCTCAGCCTCTCCTCATAGGGTTTGTGTTCCAGGCCCCTCACCAGCTTTGTTGCCCTTCTCTGGACACCTTCCAGCACCTCAACATCTCTCTTGAATTGAGGAGCCCAAAACTGGACACAGTACTCAAGGTGTGGCCCAATCAGTGCAGAGTACAGGGGCAGAATAACCTCCCTCATCCTACTGATGTTCAACATGCAAAACACTGAGTGAAGTCAACACTCGTATTCAAGATAAAATCCCATTAGAATCTTTCATCTCTCCCATGCAGCAAAAAGCTCAGCTCAGTATTTCTTTTTACCACCCAGGCAAGCTCTCCTAAGAAATTCTGGGCAATGATTGGCAATGGATGCACAATGTCATTTTGCAGCAAGATCACACATAATTGCACTGAGGAATTCTGCAGTAATCTTGCAGGAGAAAGCTACCATTTGAGTGGGCTGTGGCTGTGCTGAGCAAAGTACATGCTAATTCCACAGTGTACTACAGCAGTGAAGAGCAATAGAGGAGGGAATTTTGTGGCACTTACTAACCAAAAGCAGTGCAAAGCAATATGAACGTGACAGATGAGCTCTTTAAAGCATATCCTTTTGTTAACGACTCTAATGAAACCTTGTTAATTGTCCCATTCCTCACATTTTGCACATCAAGTGCAAAGGAGGAATGACAAAGTCCTTCACAGACTGGGAACAAAACTTACTAATTGTCAAGGCAAAAGAGAAGGGAAAAAAATAAAGGATGATTTTTAGAATGCTGTTGCAAAAAGGAGATGTTTCATCAATTTCAACACATTTAGTTGGAAGAAAGGTTTGGTCTAAGTAACAGTTCAGTTCCTCCAAGCATGAGACCAAAGCAGAGAGTTATCAAAACATATGTTCTGGCACATGCACTGATAATACAGCTCTGTTTTTCCTAACCTTGGTAAAGAAGATATTTCTGATTTGAAAATTGTATTTATGATACTTAAAAGGAGTTTGCCTCTCCTGTCTGCATTCCACAAGCCCTGTGAGGAGAGGCTGAGGGAGCTGGGGATGTGCAGTCTGCAGAAGAGAAGGCTCAGGGCAGAGCTCATTGCTCTCTACAACTACCTGAAGGGAGGCCGTAGCCAGGTGGGGTTGGTCTCTTTTCCCAGGCAAGCAGCAACAGAACAAGGGGACACAGCCTCAAGTTGTGTTGGGGAAGGTATAGACTGGATGTTAGGAGGAAGCTGTTCACAGAGAGTGTGATTTGTGATTGGAATGGGCTGCCCAGGTTGGTGGTGGAGTCACCATCCCCTGGAGGTGTTGAAGAAAAGCCTGGATGAGGCACTTAGTGCCATGGTCTGGTTGACTGGACAGGGCTGGGTGCTAGGTTGGACTGGAAGACCTTGGAGGTCTCTTCCAACCTGGCTAATTCTATGATTCTATCTCTTGCATTGCCTCAACCACACTGTTGCTGCTGCATGCATGAGTGGAGGTTCATGATCAACTTGCCTTAAAATAACACTGCTCCTTCCAGTGTTTTCCTTGATGAAGCTCTGCTTGGGCAAACAGTCTAAGCTAACAAACACCATCAGGAGAACTCAGGATGAAGAATTAGTCCATTAAGCCAATCATAATCAACAAATAATTGCAGAGACAATACTACAATTGTTTTAATTAGCATATTCTTCATCTGGAAATCAAATGATGAGTCTCCTGAGAAATTTACACAAGTCACTATTTCCTCTCTTTAAAAAAAGCAAACAAACACCACTAGCAGCTCAACATATCAGCCAGCACCGTAAGAGAAGCCAGAACAAAACCTGGCAGATGTTTTATGGGCTTTTTTTATCTTTAATTACAAATGTTTGCACTGTTAAAATGGTGAAAAATGGGCAAGTGCCAATTGTAATGATAAAAAAGAGAAAAGATTGGGATAAGACCCTGCTTTGGCAAGGGGTTTGGACTCCATGATTTTGGAGGAGATCTCTTCCAGTCCCTACCATTCTGTGATTCTATGAAGATGAGAGCCTGGAGCAGCAATACAGGCTGGGGACAGAGTGGCTGGAGAGCAGCCAGGAAGAAAGAGACCTGGAGGGGCTGGTAGATAGTAGCTGAAGATGAGGCAGCAGTGTGCCCAGGTGGCCAAGAGAGCCAATGGCATCCTGGCCTGGCTCAGGAACAGTGTGGCCAGTAGGACAAGGGAGGTTATTCTGCCCCTGTGCTCAGCACTGCTCAGGCCACACCTTGAGTACTGTGTCCAGTTCTGGGCCCCTCAATTCAAGAGAGATGTTGAGGTGCTGGAACATGTCCAGAGAAGGGCAACAAAGCTGGTGAGGGGCCTGGAACACAAACCCTATGAGGAGAGGCTGAGGGAGCTGGGGGTGTGCAGCCTGGAGAAGAGGAGGCTCAGGGGGGACCTCATTGCTGCCTACAACTACCTGAAGGGAGGCTGCAGCCAGGTGGGGTTGGTCTCTTCTCCTAGGCAAGCAGCAACAAAACAAGGCGACAGAGTCTCAAGTCGTGCTGGGGGAGGTCTAGGTTGGATGTTAGGAAGAGGTTCTTGCCAGAGAGAGTGATTGGCCTTCTCTTCTCCAGGCTAAACACTCCCGAGTCCCTTAGCCTCTCTTCACAAGGCTGTGTTCCAGGCCCCTCACCAGCTTTGTCACCCTTCTCTGGACATGTTCCAGCACCTCAACTTCTCTCTTGAATTGAGGGGCCCAGAACTGGACACAGCACTCAAGGTGTGGCATGAGCAGTGCTGAGTACAGGAGAAGAATAATCTCTCTTGTCCCACTGGCCACAGTGTTCCTGATCCAGACCAGGATGCCACTGGCTCCCTTTGCCACCTGGGCACACTGCTGGCCTATGTTCAGCTACTATCCACCAGTACTCCCAGGTCCCTTCCTGTCTGGCTGCTCTCCATAATAAAAATAACTACATCTTTTGTAATTCCTGTCTTGATACTTGCCCCAACTAGATCAACACCTAAGGTTGTTACCTTAATAAGAACAATAATTCAACTACATTCAACAACATGGAATCATTTTGTGTTCATAGAATCATAGAATCAACCAGGTTGGAAGAGACCTCCAAGATCATCCAGGCCAACCTAGCACCCAGCCCTAGCCAATCAACCAGACCATGGCACTAAGTGCCTCATCCAGTATCTTCTTGAAGACCCCCAGGGACGGTGCCTCCACCACTGCCCTGGGCAGCCTATTCCAATGCCAATCACTCTCTCTGTGAAGAACTTCTTCCTAACATCCAGCCTATACCACCCCTGGCACAACTTGAGACTGTGTCCCCTTGTTCTATTGCTGGTTGCCTGGGAGAAGAGGCCAACCCCCACCTGGCTACAATGCCCCTTCAGGTAGTTGTAGACAGTAATAAGATCACCCCTGAGCCTCCTCTTCTCCAGACTAAACAGGCCCAGCTCCCTCAGCCTCTCCTCATAGGATTTGTGCTCCAGGCCCCTCACCAGCTTTGTTGCCCTTCTCTGGACATGTTCCAGCACCTCAACATCTTTCTTGAATTGAGGGGCCCAGAACTGGACACAGTACTCAAGGTGTGGCCTGACCAGTGCTGAGTACAGGGGCAGAATAACCTCCCTTGTATTGAAAATCTAGCAAATCAACACCTGAATAAAAGATTGCCCATGTTCAGAAAGAAGCTTGATTCCTACATGTGTCACTGGAGAGGAATCAATTTATGGAAAGAGGGCAATTCAACTGAGTTCTAAACACTGTCAAAATTCAGAGAAGTTAAGAAATTAAGAGCTAGATCATTTATTTCTGGAAAAAAAATGCTTTTGAAGTATGAAGAACAATTGAGCATAACTTAAGCTTTTGGTCTCGGTATCAAACTAAGGTTGAGTCATAAAACCACTTTGAAGACAGCTGTAATGATGTAAAACGTTACTGCGTGCCAGCTGTTCACTGAGAGCATTCAAAGAGAATTGCCCATTCCAAATATAAGCTGTGGTATCCAGTGAAAAGTCTGAACTACCTGAAGTAGCTATTTCCTTTCCACTGAGGGAAAATAAGGTTTAACACAACTCTAGAAAGAGGGGAGCATATGTAGCCTTTGTTTATGAAGCACAGACAACGTTTGCAACCATCTTAACATAACAGCAAATTTGCTTCTTGTCTGACAGACTCCCTAGGAGATGGAAACACTGTAAGGGATTTAAAAGAATTGGATGAAAAGAAAAGTAGGTATTGAAATTCTATAAAATATCCTCCCTGCTCTAAATATTCATACAAGAGCACATGAGAAATGAGCTCTGCAGACATAAATACTTCAACACTGTCTTGTTTAGTGGCTGCCTACCTGCATGCCTACAGAAAATCCATGAGAATCACTATGTTGTAACTTCAAACTAATGTCTTTGTTTTGCATCGAGTTCTCTCATTGGCATTTAACATTGAAGCTGAGTAACTGCAGTAAAGGGAGAGTTAGAATGGGTCTGCAGAAAGGAATAAACCCAAAACCACTTAAAGGGACATGAGCTGTTACCACACTGAACTGACAATTACTGCAGTGCACTGTGCAGACCAAGATAGCTTTAGAAAAGCCTCACAGAGTTAGAGACATCTTGCAATATCATTGCAGTGCATAAAATAGGCTGTGAAACTTGCTCCAACCCCCCCCCAGCCAATTAGCCTTTGCTGTGCTCTATTTTAATGCTGGTTCTCAAGCTGGAGGTTGTTGAGAGACTGCACAACTGCCAGTTCTGTAGAAACAGTCTCTGCAATTTCAGTCAAAGACTGGGGCTGCCAAGAAAGACTAAGAAAGGTTTTGCCTCACTTTGCCTACCTTGCTCAGATACCTTTAAAATGCTAAACTTCACAGTATCATCAGGGTTGGAAGAGACCTCACAGATCAGCAAGTCCAACCCTTTACCACAGAGCTCAAGGCTAGACCATGGCACCAAGTGCCACGTCCAATCCTGCCTTGAACAGCCCCAGGGACGGCGACTCCACCACCTCCCCGGGCAGCCCATTCCAGTGTCCAATGACTCTCTCAGTGAAGAACTTTCTCCTCACCTCCAGCCTAAATTTCCCCTGGTGCAGCTTGAGGCTGTGTCCTCTTGTTCTGGTGCTGGCCACCTGAGAGAAGAGAGCAACCTCCCCCTGGCCACAACCACCCCTCAGGTAGTTGTAGACAGCAATAAGGTCTGCCCTGAGCCTCCTCTTCTCCAGGCTAACCAATCCCAGCTCCCTCAGCCTCTCCTCGTAGGGCTGTGCTCAAGGCCTCTCCCCAGCCTCGTCGCCCTTCTCTGGACACGCTCAAGCATCTCAATGTCCCTCCTAAACTGGGGGGCCCAGAACTGAACACAGTACTCAAGGTGTGGTCTAACCAGTGCAGAGTAGAGGGGCAGAATGACCTCCCTGCTCCTGCTGGCCACACCATTCCTGATGCAGGCCAGGATGCCACTGGCCAACATTACAAGTTACTAAAAGCAATTTGCTTTTCTGAGTGGAAGTAAATCAGAATGCAGAAAAGACCTCACTGTACTCTAAGTAGAAACTCCAAGGTTGTGACTCAGGAATTGATCTTCAACATCTCTCCTCTGAAGAAAGACTGAGAAAACTTGGGGCTGTTTAGTCTAGAGAAGGCTAAGAGCAAATCTTATTAATGCCCATAAATATCTGAGGGGTTGTCAAGATGAAGGTGCCAGGCTCTTTTTGGTGGTGCCTAGTGATAGGACAAGGAATAATGGGTACAAGCTGGAACACAGGAGGTTGCATCTCAATATGAGGGTGATGGAGCCTTGGAACCAACTGCCCAGAGAGGTTGTGGAATCTCCTTCTCTGGGGACTTTCCAAACCTTCCTGGATGTGTTCCTGTGTGGCCTGCCCTAGGTGACCCTGTTTTGGCAGGGGAGTTGGACTTGATAATCTTTTGAGGTCCCTTCCAAACGCTAATATTCCATTATTCTATGATACCTGCCTCTTCAGTAGTTTACTAGGTGACTTTGGAAAATCACTTTGGTATTAGTTTACCTGAATTTCCTTCTCAAAGGCTTTAGTTCTTGCTAATGGAAACATTAGCAAGTATGAGAGCTAAGCATTATCAGCATCTCTGAAGATAATTATCAGACTTCACCATAAATCCTGGATTTTTCCAAGTCATTTACTAATGTTTATAGTCTGCTTTTATACTTATTTGCTAATGTCTGTATGAATCCTTTTAAACATAAAAGGAACTGGATATATCAGCTACAGAGGATACAAAGTTCCTTTTATATTTATATAGCAAATTGAAACATTGGAGAATGTTTTATAGAGCCCTTTGGCTACAATCATGATGTGTTGCTTCTAGACACACTTCAAAAGGAAATGTGAAGTTTCAGGATCCTGTTTTAACTCAAATGGAATGGATTTAAAAGAGTAAATATGCTTTTGCAGGGCATGACTTTTCACACAATATGACACCTAGCATTCTTACAGCTGAGGGAAAAGTATAGGCTGGATGTTAGGAGAAGTTGTTGGCAGAGAGAGTGATTGGCATTGGAATGGGCTGCCCAGGGAGGTGGTAGAGTCACCATCCCTGGAGGTGTTGAAGCAAAGCCTGGATGAGGCACTTAGTGCCATGGTCTAGTTGACTGGCTAGGACTGGGTGCTAGGTTGGTCTGGATGATCTTGGAGGTCTCTTCCAACCCGCTTGATTCTATGATTCTATGAACCAAGTCCTCCTCAAAATCCCCACATCATCACAGCAGATAGGACTTATTTCAGAAGCTGTGGGTAGCTTGCTGAAGAGCTATAACAGAGCTGACCACTGCCAAGATAGCTTTCTTCAAAGACCAAAGCACTGTTTCTTTAGAAGAGACATTTGGAAGGAACTATCTTATACCATTATAGCACCCTTATATACACGTCTAGATAGCTAGGCAACCACTGAGCTCATTGCCTGCAGCCTGATATGATTTAAGGTCACCTGGGTGACCTGAAGAATTTAATTCCACATGAAAAGTCCTATCACCAGAGATTTTACACCCACCTCTGTTATGAGAGCTAACATTAGAAAACAGGAGAGTCTAGACACTACCCATGCATTTGTGCAGCTCCCATCTAAAACACAGTTCTTAATCTTCCCACTGCACAGCTCCAGATTCCCAAACAGGGTATTAACCCTGAGCCATGCAATCTTCTCTCATTGCTCCAAATTATGACCTCAATTCGTATCATCTGCCTCTTCCTTGCTCCCACACATTTCATCTTCCCAGACAATGACTCAATTTCTGGCCTTTCTAACATTTTTTATCTGACAGATCTACCAAGCTGTAGAGGCTGGATTGAGGTAGAGGTTGACCTCTTCTCTCAAGTAACTAGGGACAGGGTGAGAGGAAATGGCATCAAGTTGTGCTAGGGGAAAGAGTGGTCAGACATTGCAAAAGGCTGCTTGGGGAGGTGGCAGAGTCATCACTCCTGGAGGTGTTCAAGAAAAAATCCCAAGTCCAAATCTAGCTGGGTGGGGAATGGCTGAGAGCAGCCCTGAGGAAAAGGACCTGGGGGTCTGGGCTGATGAAAAGATCAACCTGGGCCTGTAGTGTGAGTGCAGCCCAGACAGCAATCCTGTGGTGGGGCTGCAGCAGGAGTAGCGTGGCCAGCAGGGCAAGGGAGGGGATTCTGCCTCTTTATTCTGCTCTCATGAGACCCCACCTGGAGCACTGTGTGCAGTTCTGGAGCCCTCAACAGAAGAAGGACATGGAACTGGTACAGGGAGTCCAGAAGAGGGCCACAAAGATGCTCAGAGGGCTGCAGCAGCTCTGCTCTGAGGACAGGCTATGAGAATTGGGGCTCTTCAGCCTGGAGAAGAAAAGGCTTGGAGGAGACCTTGGAGTGCCCTTCCAGTATCTGAAGGGGGGGCTACAGCAAGACTGGAGAGGGACTACTGACAAGGTCTTGTATTGACAGGATGAGAAGTAATGGGTTTAAACTGGCAGAGGGGAGATTGAAACTGGCTGTTAGGAAGAAGTTCTTTGCAGTGAGGATGGTGAGACACTGGCACAGGTTGCCCAGGGAGGTTGTGGAGCACAGAAGCACCCAATGTGATCTTTGATCACATTGGGTGCTTCTGTGCTCCACAACCTCCCTGGAGGCATTCAAGGCCAGGTTGGATGAGGCCTTGAGCAACCTGCTCTAGTGGGAGGTGTCCCTGCCCATGGCAGAGGGTAGAACTAGATGTTCTTTGAGGTCCCTTCCAATCTAAACCGTTCTATGAAACACATAGACATGAAGCCATGGAATGTGGTTTAGTGGTCTCTGGAGGGCTTAAAAAGCACATAGACATTACATTTGAGGACATGGTTTAGTGGTCATGGCAGTGTTGGGTTGACAGTTGATGACCTCAGAGGGTTTTTTCCATCCTAAAGCACGGCAGGTACCAACCATCCCCAGCTGTTTAACGTGAGTGCAACTGCAAGCCTAACATCACAGCCTGATGTCACGTGAAAACAAAAGTTCAGGCCTGAGATACAATCTTGTCTGTCAACCTAATTTCTGCCTCTGCAGTGCATTTTGTCTACTGAGTGCTTTCCTCAGGATGAACTGTCCTCACGCAGGTCTACTCATTAGCTGTGTCTATTGCCTGAGTTGCTTTATCTTCACGTGGTCACTGTACAACACATAAGCACTGCAGAATGAGGACAGCACTGACCTTTGTAAGGTGGGATAAGAAATAATTAATACAAATGCCTTTTAACAACTAGATATTGTTATACTACTACTACCATTAATGTTGAAGACTACTAAACTATCTTACAAGCCCCTTCATTACAGAGCACCATCTGTTTGTCCCAGCTCCTTAAAATAACTCAGACACACGGTACACAACGACCAAAGCTTATGCTGCAGTAAGCTGGCAGGAGAGATCAAGAGTACTTCAGATGTCCTTGGCTCGTTCATCCCCACAGAACTCTTAGGGTAAAAATCCTCAGAGGATCCTCTGATATATACCTAACACTCATGAAGCTGTTACAATAGCTCCTGACTAATCCATATGGTGTTAACATCTGCCACTTCTCGATATTAAACTCATTTCCAGAGCGACACAGCAAGAATGACTGCAAAGTAATCATTTTGTGATAATTCTCTCTCAGAGAAAACATAAAATGGTGATAACTGCCATTAACTTTGGCATATGAAGCCCTGTGTAAAGCTTGCTGAAGTCAATAAATATGTGATATTGCTTCAGACTAAATTTGACTGTATTAAGATGCCCAGCAGGAAAGGACCTGAGGTGGACAGGTGGCTGAACGTGATCCAGCAATGTGCCCAGGTGGCCAAGAAGGCCAGCATCATCCTGAGCTGAATCAAAAGTACTGTGTCCAGCAAGGAAGTGACTGTGGCCCTCTACTCAGCACTGGTGAGGTCATGCATTAAGTACTGTGTTCAGTTTTGGGCACTGCAGTATAAGAGAGACATTGAGGTGCCGGAACTCATCCAGGGAAGGTCAGTGAATATAGTGAGGGGTCTGGAGAACAGTCTTATGGCTGAGAGAACTGGGACTGTTAGTTTGGAGAAGAGGAGGCTGAGAGGAGATCTTATCTGATCTTTGGCCACAACAACCCCAAGCAGCAGTACAGTCTGGGGACAATGTGGCTAGAGAGGAGCCGGGAAGAAGGGGACCTGGGGGTACTGGTACATAGAAGCTGAACATGAGCCAGCAGTGTGCCCAGGTGGCCAACAGAGCCAATGGCATCCTGGCCTGCATCAGGAACAGTGTGGCCAGCAGGAGAAGGGAGGTTATTCTGCCCCTGTGCTCAACACTGGTCAGGCCACACCTTGAGTGCTGTGTCCAGTTCTGGGCTCCTCAATTCAAGAGAGATGTTGAGGTGCTGGAAGGTGTCCAGAGGAGGGCGAGAAAGTTGGTGAGGGGCCTGGAGCACAGCCCTGTGAGGAGAGGCTGAGGGAGCTGGGGGTGTGCAGCCTGCAGAAGAGGAGGCTCAGGGCAGACCTCACTGCTGTCTACAACTACCTGAAGGGAGGCTGTAGCCAGGTGGGGTTGGTCTCTTCTTCCAGGTGAACAGCAACAGAATGAGGGGACACAGTCTCAAGTTGTGCTGGAGGAGGTCTAGGGTGGATGTTAGGAGGAAGATCTTGGCAGAGAGAGTGATTGGCATCGGAATGGGCTGCCCAGGGAGGTGGTGGAGTCACCATCCCTGGAGGTGTTCAAGCAAAGCCTGGATGAGGCACTTAGTGCCATGGTCTAGTTGATTGGCTTGGGCTGGTTGCTAGGTTGGCCTGGATGATCTTGGAGGTCTCTTCCAACCTGGTTGATTCTACGATTCTTACTACTGTCTACAACTCCCTGAAAGGAGGCTGGGGTGCGGTGGGTATTGGTCTCTTCTCTCAAGTAACTAGTGACAGAACAAGAGGAAAAGGCTTTAAGTTGTGCCACAGAAGGTTTAAAACAGATATTAGGAAAAATTTTCTTTACTGAAAGTGTGGTCAGGCATTGGGAAAAGCTGCCCAGGGAGGTGGCAGAGCCATCATTCCCAGAGGCATTCAAAAAACACATAGACATGAAGCTTTGAGACATGGTTTAGTGGCCATGGTAGCGTTGGGCTGATGGCTGGACATGATGACCTTAGAGGCTTTTTTCCCACCCTTACTGATTTTATGATTCTATAATTTAAGACCATTTACATTAGGGTTTTTTTTGTAAATATTTTAGTGCAAATACCTTTCATTGCAATTAAAAGTCGTGGCTCTGAGTTAGCTAGTAAAGAGATTCTCAAAGGATTTTCAGAAGCAACTCAATTTTCTCCTGGCAATACACAATTATGACTGCCAGAATTCTCTGGCATTTTCCAGCAGTGGTTATATAGCAATTTAACTCTTAATTTTGGAAGCCAAGTATTATATTAAGCTACACTTTCTTTCCTATTCTGTTCACACTACTAATGTGTAGAGTTTTAACAGGATGTAAAGCCTTCTGTTAATTTGTTACACTTATGCCACGTTATGAAGACACAACAAGTCTTTAAAAAACAAATCATCTAAAGAAACTGCTCAGAAATGGAATATGTACCTGTATCTAGTTTAAATGCAGTTGATTACGTTTCCAAATATTGAAAACTAAATAAAGGCATCAGGTCGATTTTGTTTGGTATACCTTTTAGTAGACAGTCCCTTTTCTATGTGGTCTTGAAGTGATTAGTCAGTGTAGTTGCCACCTGGGCACACTGCTGCCTCATCTTCAGCTACTCTCTACCGGTACCTCCAGGTCCCTTTCTTCCTGGCTGCTCTCAGCCACTCTGTCCCCAGCCTGTAGTGCTGCCTGGGGTTGTTGTGGCCAAAGTGCAGAATGGCCTGGAGCACAGCCCTGTGAGGAGAGGCTGAGGGAGCTGGGGGTGTGCAGCCTGGGGAAGAGGAGACTCAGAGCAGACCTTATTGCTCTCTGCAGCTACCTGAAGGGAGGCTGTAGCCAGGTGGGGTTGGGCTCTTCTCCCAGGCAACCAACAACAGAACAAGAGAACACAGTCTCAAGTTGTGCCAGGGGAGGTCTAGGCTGGATGTGAGGAGGAAGTTGTTGGCAGAGAGAGTGATTGGCATTGGAATGGGCTGCCCAGGGAGGTGGTGGAGTTGCTGTCCCTGGAGGTGTTGAAGCAAAGCCTGGATGTGGCACTTAGTGCCATGGTCAGGTTGAGTGGCTAGGGCTGGGTGCTATGTTGGCCTGGCTGAGCTTGGAGGTCTCTTCCAACCTAGCTGATTCCATGATTCTCATCCCACCACAAATGTCCTGAACAGCAGTGCACAGCCTTAGATTGCACTGCAATCTAAGCACTAGCACTGTTCTTCTTAATCAAGATAGTCACAGCACAGTCCTGGCAGCCTCTATCATTTTTAATATAGTTCTGGTTATGTCTCACTAAAAAAAGAAATAATTTCCAGTACTCTATAGATGCACTAAGTCTGAATTGGTAATAGAATAAAGAATATAAACTGTAGCATTAATACTACTTCTGCCATCATCCATTAAAGCAGTGTTTACAACCAGGCTAGCTCTAATTTTAGTGCTCGTTCTATAGCTGTGTATTAAAGCCTGTAGCCTTTCTTGGTCCTCTGAATTTCATTTCAATAACTGAATCCATTTAACAAAGAGGGAAAGGTCTATTCAGCTGAAAAGACTACACAAGCAATTGAAGAGTCACCACAGGTTTACAGCCAGGAGCTCAGCATTTAGCATACTCAATCAAATTAGAAAATCAGCAGATTCATTTCTTGTGTTTTAGAAAGAGAGAGACTCCATCTAATGACCAGCAAATCAGTAATAAAGATGTTAGGAAAACAGTGATTGATTCCCAGGAACTATATCTGAGACCAATTAATTTCCACAATATTAAATACAGAGGAATAATCTAAATCATAACAATGAGGCAAATATCAGAGCAGATAGTGAAGCTGCTGACAGCTCTTCATGTCATGTCTTAGTTCTAATGCATAATTCTAAGAGCTAGCATGTAACCCAGTTTCTGAGCCACATGCCAAACATACATAATTGATTTATTTATGTATGATTTCCACTAATAAGGAATCTGACAATAAGTACATCAGCTACTAGATTGGCTGAACTTTACACTTACTACAGGGATGAGCCTGTGTCTCTTTAAAGAGAAAGCAATTGTAAGTCTACTGGAGTGTCAAAGGGTAGCTTACAGTCAGACATATTTCTCTACTGTTGGATATATGCCTGTCTTGCTCTCTTTATTTGACCTAAATGCTCAAGAAATCTGGATCCATACTTCAGTTTTGAAGAGAAATAGAAATGAATACTTCTGCATTGTTCCTTTTAAAGTCTGATTGCTGCAAGAGTCTCATCTTTGGTTGTTTAATAAAATGAATCGGGTTAGTTGCTCCATTTTGCAGGTTTTCCTCTAGGATTCTACTGTCAGCTTGCAAAAAACAAACCCAGAACATTCCTTTTCTTTAAACAGCTCTTTCATTTCTCAGCAGCACAAACTGGAAAGCTTATACTGCTTGCTTTCACACTGCTGTGCTATCTCTACACAGAAATGTCTGCAATACATCTCCTTGCAAAAAGCAAATAAATTAATAGCTACAAGTACTGTCATTTGAACAACTGCTGCTTTGATCCAAAGCTCATGAAACATGTTTTAACTACCACCTCTGAATAAACTCAATGGAAACCATTCAGAACAATTAGGAACAGCAGCAAATAGGGTAGCAGAGCCCTGCAGAGGGACCTTGACAGGCTGGATGGGTGGGCAGAGGCCAATGGGATGAGATTTGACAAGGCCAAGGGCAGGGTTCTGCACTTTGGCCACAACAACCCCAAGCAGCAGCTACAGGCTGGGGCAGAGTGACTGGAGAATAACCAGGAAGAAAAGGACCTGGGGGTGCTGGTAGAGAGTAGCTAAACATGAGGCAGCAGTGTGCCCAGGTGGCCAAGAGAGCCAATGGCATCCTGATCTGGATCAGGAGCAGTGTGGGCAGCAGGACAAGGGAGGTTCTTCTGCCCCTGTACTCAGCACTGCTCAGGCCACACCTTGAGTGCTGTGTCCAGTTCTGGGCTCCTCAGTTCAAGAGAGAAGTTGAGGTGCTGGAAGGTGTCCAGAGAAGGGCGACAAAGCTGGTGAGGGGCCTGGAACACAAACCCTATGAGGAGAGGCTGAGGGAGCTGGGGGTGTGCAGCCTGCAGCAGAGGAGGCTCAGGGCAGAGCTCATTGCTGTCTACAACTACCTGAAGGGAGGCTGTAGCCGGGTGGGGTTGGTCTCTTCTCCAAGACAACCAGCAACAGAACAAGGGGACACAGTCTCAAGTTGTGCCAGAAAAGGTCTAGTCTGGCTGCTAGGAGGAAGTTGTTGGCAGAGTGATTGGCATCGGAATGGGCTGCCCAGGGAGGTGGTGGAGTCGCCGTACCTGGAAGTGTTCAGGGAAAGCCTGGATGAGGCACTTAGTGCCATGGTCTAGTTGATTGGCTTGGGCTGGGTGCTAGGTTGGACTGGATGAGCTTGGAGGTCTCTTCCAACCTGGTTCATTCTATGATATATTTCTCCTGCTTAACACCTAGATAAGACAAAATACTGTGACCTATATGCAATTAGCTTCTGACTGATGCATGAGGAAGGAGAGAATTAAGATCAATCACAGCTGAAGTCCTTTTGCTCTTGCTTGGTTTTCAATAAGGTGTTGAAGTTCTGTGTTGGGAATCCTGGGAAAAGATGTCTATGCCAGATCATGTAAAGGTACTTGCTTAACTCTGAAGAAAAAACTTTGCTCTGCACTTAATTTATAGACACTTTAATTATGGAGGCACTTCATTTTGCTTTATCAAAGTATATCACATGAACATGCCATTTATTATAAGAATTAGTTCTATTGTGCTGATAATAGAAATATAGAATCAACCAGATTGGAAGAGACCTCCAAGAAGGCCCAATTATATCTATGTGCTTCTGTTTTTTCACTCAAGTAAGCATTACTTGCATTGTCTCAGCTTGCATACAGCACACATCAAATCACAGAATGGTTTAGGTTGGAAGGGACCTCAAAGATCATCTAGTTCCAACCCCCTGCAGGGACACCTCCCACTGGAAAAGGTCACTCAATGTCTCATCCAGCCTGGCCCTGAATACCTCCAGGGAAGAAGCATCCCCAACCTCCCTGGGCATGTTAGATAACAAAATGATATATGAAATTTGGAAAGGGAAAAAAGAAAGAAGTCCAGCACCTGAGAGAGCAAAACAATTTAAACCAGTGAGACTACTGCAGCGCTTAGGAATTTGAAGGGAGGGTTGTCTTAGTCTGCCATCCTAAACTGACTCAAATATTTCAAGCCCAGGTACTGAATGCTTTGATTAAAAGATATTTTCTTTTTAACCCAAAATTTACATCAAGAGATTATAGGGAATCTTGCTTACACTGAAGGAAATGTCTCTGCAACTAAATTAACACTGACAGTTGCTTCACAAGGGCATGATGCTTTACTGATATTTCCCTGAAGAAAGCTCAGTTTCCTGCTAATAGAACAAAAAAAATAGGTCAAAACTTGAAAGATGAGGAAATTATACTGCAAGATTTTAATGTGGGGAGAGAGAGCAAATTTCCACCTGCATTTCGTGTGTTCATTTAATCCTCCCCACAAGAAATTACAGCACAAATTGCAGTGATTAGGGTACATGGAAATTTTCTTTTTAAAGATGCATGGTCTGGTTGACTGGCTAGGGCTGGGTGCTAGGTTGGACTGGATGATCTTGGAGGTCTCTTCCAACCTGCTTGATTCTATGCAAAAGGAGCTTCATGAACACAGCAACATTTTGAGTATCGATTTCAATTCCTTGGAGTGATATTTTTTTTTTGCCATCTGGGAAATGCTTCACACTTCACTTATTTTCAGTAACTCTTTGCAAAATATCAGGGCAGCAGAGCTTTCACCAAATCTTTCTTTAGTGCAATTCTATAATTCCAATATGCTCTCTAAATATAATACAAAGATGCAGAATCACACTTGAACCGTAACTGGGACAACTTTTGCATCTTGTTTTGCTTATTCAGGCTTTGAGCTTCAAAAGGCTTCAGTAAATATCTCATTGGGAAGGTACATTTCTACTGTTGACCACACTTTTCAAAAGAGCTTTTATATTTACTGTGCATTTCTGGGTCCAAAGAGATATTCAGTCACCAAAAGATAATCTCATAAAGCAATATTCTATATGCTTAGATTTCCCACACATTACAGCACACACAACTAAACAATGCCAACAGCTTTCAGTTGTTGGTTAAGCATAGAATCATAGAATCATCCAGGTTGGAAGAGACCTCCAAGATCATCCAGGCCAACCTAGCACCCAGCCCTAGCCAATCAACCAGACCATGGCACTAAGTGCCTCATCCAGGCTTTGCTTCCACACCTCCAGGCATGGCAACTTTACCATCCCCCTGGGCAGCCCATTCCAAATACACCTTCTCACATGTGGTATTCCAAAGTATTTTTCAGTACATTCAGTTTACTCATTCCAGACATTTTGACACTCAGAAGAGGCTATCAGATTGAATTCCATGTTTATCAGTGAATCACAGAATGAACCAGGTTGGAAAAGACCTTTGAGATCACAGAATCGTAGAATCAGTCAGAGCTGGAAGAGACCACAAGGATAAAGTTCCAATCCCACTGCCAGGGGCAGGGACACCTCACACTACATCAGGCTGGCCAGAACCTCATCCAGCCTGGCCTTAAACGCCTCCAGGGATGAGGCTTCCACCACCATTCCAGGCTCTCATCACCCTCATGGTGAAGAACTTCTTCCCGACACCCAGTCTGAATCTACCCATTTCTAGCTTTGTTCCATTCCCCATAGTCCTATCACTACCTGACATCCTAGAGTCCATTCCAGACTTTCTTGTAGGCCTCCTTCAGATATTGAGAGGCCACAATAAGGTCACCTCAGAGCCTTCTCCTCATAGACTGAAGAGCCTCAACTCCCTCCTTGAGTCCAACCTATCACCCAACACCTTCTAATTAATTAAACCATAGCACTAAGTGCCTCATCTAGTCTCCTCTCACACACCTTCAGGGACAGTGACTCCACCACCTCTTTAGGCAGCCCATTCCAATAGCCAATCACTCTTTCTGTGAAGAACTTCCTAATATTCAGCCTAAACCTGACCTGGCACAGCTTGAGGCTGTGTCTTTTTGTTGTGTGGCTGGTTGCCTTAGAGAAGCAGTTTAATATAGTTATTCTCACCTGCACTTCAGATTTTGTATCATCAACCAAATTCACCAATGTTTTCAGCAGAAAAAGGCTGCCATGATGGGTCACCCAAAGAAAATGTGTCCTCCCAACCTCAAGCCAGGAAGAGATTATGGGATTTACACTAAATCTGGGATGGCAGAAGGGTGGCAAAATGAATAGCTTCAAAGATCTGCTTTGGCCACTGATGAAACCCTTTTTGGTATCCCAGATGACGTTAGAACTGTCTCCAGCATGATGCACAGACTAACTGTAGTGATGACATGCTCTGCTTTCACTTCTGACCAAACCTCTTTGTAATCCAGACTAAGACAGGAAGCTTCACCTGCCTCTGAATGCTTCAGCAACAGAGATGGGGGCACAATGCTTCACTGCAATGACCTTGCAACGTTTCAGAACTTAAAGAGTTACGCAGAATGTTGGTAAGAAAATGTCCTGAAACCCCAACAGTAGTAACGTGGCTATAGCTGTGATGCTCTGAACTAGAAGCCTCCTGCAAACACAACATAATTCTTCATTTTCTATTTATATACTGCTCTAAATCTACCCAGGGCCAGACTGTGTACTGCTCTTGATCTTCTGTGTATGTGTGAAAGCCTGCCACAAGAGCTCACACCAGCTAGCAAGACAGCTGCTCGAGAACAGCAGACAGCAACTCTCCCTGAATGCTTTCCATGCTGGGGAATGAAGACATAACCTAATCCTCTTTTTCTGTTCCATGTTATGCCTTACAGACCTGAGAACACCAGGAAAGAAGGTAGCAGTCTCAAATTATTTTGCATGAGCTTGTACTCTGAAGAAAGGGCCAACCTCCCCCACCCCCCACTCTGTTTTTCTAACACTCTTAAGCTTTTCTAAAAGCTATCCACAGAATCATAGAATCAAACAGGTTGGAAGAGACCTCCAAGATCATCCAGGCCAACCTAGCAACCAGCCCTAACCAGTCAACCAGACCATGGCACTAAGTGCCTCATCCAGGCTTTGCTTCAACACCTCCAGGGATGGTGACTCCACCACCTCCCTGGGCAGCCCATTCCAGTGGCAAATCACTCTCTCTGTGAAGAGCTTCCTCCTAACATCCAGTCTATACTTCCCCTTGAACAACTTGAGACTGTGTCCCCTTGTTCTGTTGCTGGTTGTCTTGGAGAAGAGACCAACCCCACCTGGCTACAGCCTCCCTTCAGGTAATTGTAGACAGCAATGAGGTCTGCCCTGAGCCTCCTCTTCTCCAGGCTAAACAACTCCCTCAGCCTCTCCTCACAGGGTTTGTGTTCCAGGCCCCTCACCAGCTTTGTCACCCTTCAGTTGGAGTAAACTTCTTCACTGGCACAGAATCAATCATAGAATCAACCAGGTTGGAAGAGACCTCCGAGATCATGCAGCCCAACCTAGCAGCCAGCCCTGCCCAATCAACCAGAGCAGCTGAGTGAGGGCAGCAGCCCTTTTGTTTCCCCTTATTTCCCAGAGCAGACTGTGCCTGACTGCGACAGCTGATCTTCCATGCGCCTCCACCAGAAGAGCTTGTGACTACATGCCACAGCTTAGCTCAGAATATTTTCTGAATGCTAAATGCTAAACTTAAAATCAGGAGTTACATATTAGGCTATTTTTAAAAATGGTATTTTTTCTTGGGCAGAGGTTGACTCCACATCTGAGGGAGCCACAGAGAATGACTTATTTCATCTATGGGTAGAAATAATTTTGCTCCTGGCATAGACTTCAAAGTAATTTTTAGAATCTGAAACAGAAATAAATGATGTACTGTGCTAAAATGCCTCAAATTGATCTCCAGCCTCAGAAAAACAGGAAGCATGCAGATTTAAATGCTTTTTTTAGGGCATAGAATAATCCCAGGTCTTGACAATTAAGTGTGCCAGTCCAATCCAAATCTGTTTTAAATCACTGTTCAGACCTACCATGCACATGTTCTACTTTAGAATTATGGATTTAGCTCGAGATGATATCCCACTGGTTTTGAACTAATGTGCTTGCCTGCAGTGTTTTTAGGAAGAAAAAGCTCTTCCACACTAGTAATTGTTGATGTGTTGGAGTCTGAGTCTATCTGAAATCTGCTAAACTCAGTATGAATATTTCTACTAATACCAATAAGCTTTGGATCAGGCCCCTAGAGAATTTTACCTGGCAATCAGCATTTTAAACACTTTTTCTTCCTGGCTTGCATACATTGTCTGTACCAAACAATCCATGACATCTTCTGAAGATAGTCATAACCAAAAACATCTTGCCAAATATTTCATTTTGCAACATCCATTTGCACATTTCAGCCTATGCAGTGACTTCAAAGAATAATATGGAATATGAAGCTACAGCATGCAATTAAAACTCCATTCTAACAAGTCTAGTTTGCTATTAAGGGTATAGAATCATAGAATCAACCAGGTTGGAAGAGACCTCCAAGATCATCCAGTCCAACCTAGCACCCAGCCCTATCCAATCAACCAGACCATGGCACTGAGTGCCTCATCCAGTCTTTTCTTGAAGACCCCCAGGGACGGTGCCTCCACCACCTCCCTGGGCAGCCCATTCCAATGGGAAATCACTCTCTCTGTGAAGAACTTCTTCCTAATATCCAGCCTATACCTACCCTGGCACAACTTGACTGGTACCATGAATGACTGGTACCATGCAGAACCATTTGTTACAGCCATTAAAAAAGAGTAGAAATATATTTTTCCTATCTTGTAAGACACTTGAATTTAGAGCAAAAAAGGGTAATTTAGGACCATTTAAAAAAGGGTAGAAATATATTTTACCTATCTTGTAAGATAGTTGATTTTAGAACAGAAAAGGGTAATTTAGGACTACTTCTGCTTTGGGTTTTTTTGCAGGAAGAAAAAAAGATGTATCTAACAGAAGATTCATGAGATCTGAAGTGCTGGAGCAGGTCCAGAGGAGGGCCACAAAGATGGGGGTCTTCAAGAAAAGACTGGATGAGGCACTTAGTGCCATGGTCTAGTTGATTGGATAGGGCTGGGTGATAGGTTGGACTGGATGATCTTGGAGGTCTCTTCCAACCTGCTTGATTCTATGATTCTATGATCAGAAGGCTGGAGCACCTCCCCTGTGGGGACAGGATGAGAGAGTTTGGGCTGCTCAGCAGGGAGAAGGTTCTGGAGAGACCTTTAGCCGCCCTCCAGTATGTGAAGGGAGCCTACAAGAAAGCTGGAAAGGGACTTTTCACAAGGGCTTGTGGTAGCAGGATGAAAGGGAATGGACTGAAGCTTGAGGAGGGTAACTCAGATTGGACACTAGGAAGAAATTCTTTACAGTGAGGATGGTGAGACACTGGAACAGGCTGTCCAGGGAGGTCATGGATGCCTCCTTCTTGAAGGTGTTCAAGGCCAGATCTGATGAAGTCTTGAGCAGCCTGGGTTTGTAGGAGGAGCCCCTGCACATGGCAGGGGGTAGGAACTAGATGATCTTTAAGGTCCCTCCAACCCAACCCATTCTATGATTCTATGAGATGTAGCTGATGGTTTCTGTAAAGCTTTCTTGGAAAACTGTTTCTCACCTCCAGAAGAGAATGTGTGACTGAAACTAGAAAACATATAAACCTTCAAGACCTGAACATAAGAGCCTTCAAGCTCTGGAGTTTGAGGGATTGACCAGTGATGTGGAAAACAGCTTTAAATCCCTGCTCAGGAGCAGATACTTCAAAGATGGTTTTTAAAGCATAGGTAAGTATCCTAACCACCAAGCTGTTAACAATTTTCTTTCTTTTGCTCTTCTATTTCCTGCTTTTGACCTATCTTTTTTTTTTCTTGTTCTCTTTCCCACACAGTTTTGATAGGTGAGAGTATTCTTAAATCAGAATACTGAACACTTCCATTTCTCATCAAGTTTAGTACAATCACATCATTGACATTCACTGAAGAGAACCACTGGACATACTGCCATATGTTTCATTTCAAGCTTAGCTCTCAAGTTTCCAGGGAATAAATGAGAGGTTCTAATGAATGCTAAGCAACATATTTTTATTAGATGAAAAAATAATGATTTGCTCAGAAATATTATTTGCTTCTGCATCATTGCTGTTGTAATCCTTGGGTTATCAGGTTTAGGACTAAAATGACTAATAGCTGTGAAATATAGTTAATGTCCTTTTGGTATTTTGTGTGTTTTCCCTCTAATACTACTTTAATGAAAGCATTTAGTAATCAATTCTGCAAGCTTAATTTGCTTGCAGATAGGATGGTAATTGTACAAGGTCTGTGGTGTTGAGGCAGAACTTAATTATACATAGACAGATGGGTGGGGTTTTCTTTGGTTGAAATTGTTGTAGCTTGGTATCAGGACATGAATATGATATTTAGCAGTCTGAGTCTTTTTGATTGTGACTTAAAGGCAGAGGAAAGAATCATAGAAATCATAGAATCATAGAATCAAGCAGGATGGAAGAGACCTCCAAGATCATCCAGTCCAACCTATCCCCCAGCCCTATCCAGTTAACCAGACCATGGCACCGAGTGCCTCATCCAGGCTTTTCTTGAGGAAAGCAACTATTCAATAACCAACCTTGGTTTGTAAATCCTAAGACTGTATATAGTTCCCCTAAAAAGAAACAAAGCTCTTATAAGGAAAACTTATCTTTTTCTAATATCTAATCATAACCTGAAGCAAAAATCAATATTTAACATGAAAAAAAAAGTGGTTGTTTAAATCCCAAAAGCTCAAGGAAGGAATCAACTACAATCAATTGTTGTGCTGAAGGGGGACCTAAAGGAAGGCTGGAGAATGACTGTTTAGAAGGGCTTGTAGTGATAGGATGAGGGGCAATGGTTTTCAAGTGGAGCAGGGTAGATTTAGGTTGGACATAAGGAGAAAGCTCTTCACTGTGAGAGTGGTAAAATACTGGAATAGGTTGCCCAGGGATGGGGTTGAGGCCCCATCCCTGGAGACATGCAAGATCAGACTCAATGTGGCCCTGAGCAGCTTGATCTAGTTGGAGGTGTCTCTGCCCATCACAGAGGTACTGGACAAGATGATCTTTGAGGATCCCTTCCAACTCAATGCATCTGTGAATCAGTGATTATTTATGCAGCTGACATAAGTATTTATGACAAGTCGATGCCATGAGTGGAGTAATAAGAGCTCAAAATCCATGAGATCATAGAACTCAGTGTCACTATAAACCTAGAAAACTAAAATCTGCATGAAGAGTGCATACTTCATCAAGATTCCATGTAAGCACCATCACAGATATTCCTGCTTTGAGGCTATTGTATGTACTGCATTTTGTGACAGCAATTTTCTTTCACAGTGGAAGGAAAAAAAAGACTTCCCCATGGCTACTGTTGCTATAGGTGATGTTTCAATTCCTGCTATAACATGGAATAACATTCTTGAGAGAAAGAATGCCCTCAATTTTCTGAAATCCTGAAATAATCATGTCTTACTATGACACTTGATTGGAACCTGAGAAAAAAAAAGGTCTGTTTCAAAAATGGTCTTCAAAATTAAGCAAGGTACTTAGCATTTGGTGGTGCTTAAGCTATCTTTCATCAGGATTAGGGATAGTTTCATTTCCCCATCGTTTTTCCAACTCTAGATAAGGCAGCATTTCACATGGGGAGCTATGGTCCTGTAGCACTTAATATCAGAGAATCAACCAGGTTGGAAGAGAACTCCAAAATCATCCAGGCCAACCTAGCACCCAGCCCTAGCCAATCAACCAGACCATGGCACTAAGTGCCTCATCCAGGCTTTGCTTGAACACCTCCAGGGATGATGCCTCCACCACCTCCCTGTACAGCCCATTCCAATGCCAATCACTCTCTCTGCCAACAACTTCCTCCTAACATCCAGCCTATACTTAAACAGTATTTTATATATATATATATATATATATATATATATATATATAATTGCATATATATTATTCTCTGGTCATGACATAAAGCTACCTCCTAAGCTACAAAAAGCAGTATAAGCCAAGTAGTGCTTGTTGCTCAAGAGGTCTAATGTGTGTTTTAGCCATGTGAAAAAGGATTGGTAATACAGGGAAAACTAGTCCTCCTTGTTCCCTGCACCTGTATTTCTAGCAGCAGTTTTCTTTTGCATTCTGCTATCCAATTTCTCTCTTTTTCAGTGTTGCTTTTCTCTTGCCTATTAAGATGGCATAGGACACCTTCTACAGGAGGGAGAAGCAGCCAATTATGATCATTACCTCCCTTTTTCAGAGGGATCCAAGTGAGCTAGCAAGCAGGTGGGGTTATTCTAACTGCTAGAATAAGCAGCAAGCCATTCACATAATTGGGTATTTATGGATTTGACAATTGGGTTTCCTGGAATCTATATCATAGAAGAAAATCTAAACAATAAGCTTGGGTTTACAACACCTGTGTTTCATAGTGTTTCATTAGTTTAAGCTGGCTGGCCCCACTAGGAAGGGTGAGGGACAGAAGGATAGGGCAACTCTTCTCCCAGGCAACCAGCAACAGAACAAGGGGACACAGTCTCAAGTTGTGCCAGGGAAAGCATAGGCTGGATGTTAGGAGGAAGCTGTTGTCAGAGAGAGTGATTGGCATTGGAATGGGCTGCCCAGGGAGGTGGTGGAGTCACCGTCCCTGGAGGTCTTCAAGAAAAGCCTGGATGAGGCACTTGGTGCCATGGTCTGGTTGACTGGATAGGGCTGGTTGCTAGGTTGGCCTGGATGATCTTGGAGGTCTCTTCCAACCTGCTTGATTCTATGATTCTATGATTCCCTGCCACTCTCACAGAGCAACAGAGCAAGCTGGGTCGTATGTTCTACACCATGCTGACATCATCCTCACTGTATGGCAGGAGAGGTGGGGGCTGGGGTTTATGGGACTCATAATACATTCTATAGCTTGTAAAGTTTCCTGTTCTGGGTTGGTTGGGGTTTTTTTTGTGTTCCCCAGTTTCCAGGCTAGGATTCACCCCTTTAGTTTCAGCTTGTTTCACCTGCTGATGTACCCTGGTGCCTTTTCTCCTTTATTTTGGGTAAGTTTTGTTTTCCCTTTGTGTAACCTGCTATCTCTGCAACAGAGCAGTAAATTGGCCTTACGTCAACTGACATTTCATCTTTCCCACCTTCTTTCCCTCCTTGCCCACCCAGAGGGAAAGGGATGGGGAGCAAGGCGAAAACCCCCCATTGTAATCAGACTGCCGAGACTCAGCTGCCAGCCAAGTTAAATCCAGGACACATAAACAGACTTTCTGATAGCCAACCCAGTAAAAGGCACAATTAGAGCTTTTCTATAGCTGAAATATTCAGGATGTCTCATTGCTTGCATTCCTCTGATTCTTCTGTCACTAAAAGGAGCTGATTTATACCATAAGCTTACAGGTGAATCTAGTGTTTCAGTTTGGCTGGAATGAAATGTTCTGCTGACAGTTCCCATTTATTGTTTTGCTTTGCATCCTGGAGTAGACTCATAAACTGTATTCCTTCTGGCTAAAATTAAATGGGATGATTGGCTTCAATGTCACTGCTATATCTTTGCTGCCTTCCTTTTTGTTGTTCTACCATACTTAAGGTGCCACTAAGCTTTCTAAGACAGTATTTTAAGATTCAGCCTGTATAAGCCATTTAGGATTCATTTTAAGGATACTTTTGCCTTAGTACTAACAACATTAAGCTGCATCTTAGTGGCCTGTTGAGTAGGTAAATGTGTATTTTTTTCATCATTCAAACCCATTTATCAGAAGCAGAAATCCCCAGCAATAACCTCACTGTCCCAGTATGAGAAACACCAAAACTAGTAAGAAAGACACAAACTAACTTTTAATCAGTTGCTATTCACAGAATCATTAAGGTTGGAAAAAAACCTCTAAGATTAAGTCCAAGCTTCTAACCCAACACCTCTATGACCATTAGACCACGTTCCAAAGTGCCACTTAAACTAGTTCTTTGAACACCTCCAAGGATGGTGACTCCCTGGACAAACTGAATTGAATTATTTCTGTTGCAATAGTGAAATGTTGTTTAATTATATTATAGTATTCTAGGGAATCTAGTGAATATTAAAGCTAAACAAACCTACATTCATCTTTCTCCTCATTATAGATCATGTAAACTAAACATAACAGTAACAAGACACTCTCAAACATG
This sequence comes from Pogoniulus pusillus, assembly GCF_015220805.1. Taxonomy (NCBI): domain Eukaryota; kingdom Metazoa; phylum Chordata; class Aves; order Piciformes; family Lybiidae; genus Pogoniulus; species Pogoniulus pusillus. The sequence goes on from NC_087278.1 coordinate 4,351,650, forward strand.
GATATGTGCTTAAATATCTGATTATAGCTCATGCAAACTAAGCATAACAAGACACTCTCAAACATGGATATATACTTAAATATCTGATTATAGCTCATGTAAACTAAGCATAACAGTAACAAGACACTTTCAAACATGGATATATACTTAAATATCTGTTAACTTGAAATCTTGATAAATGAAAAGCTGTTAAGGGAGCATTATATTTGAAGAAAGACTTAAATTTAAAGTTAAGAAACCAAGCAAGCTGGGACCCAGAGAATTAACTGAGTTGAATTTAAACTAAACCAGATTTCAACTAAAGCAGTATTAAAACTGCTATGATGTCATTGTGTGAGTGTATTTTCACATATAGCTTGAGATTTTGCATGGAGATTCTTCTCAAGAAAGAAGTAAGCATCTTGCAAACAATTGTGCAAGAACATACTGCTCTGCAGCCACTTAAAGCCTGGCTGATTGCAGAAGCATGGATTTTATTATCAAAGTTAGAAGCTATCCAAGGCAGCAAAAAAAGAGGTTGCTGATAGCATTACAAACTGCTGCTGATCAGAAGCATGACACAAGCTCCTTGGCAAGGCTGTGTGACCTTATTGCCCTCTACAGCTACCTAAAAGGAGGTTGTAGTGAGGCTGGAGCTGGTCTCTTCTCCCCAATTACTAGTGATAGGACAAGAGGAAATGGCCTCGAGTTGCATCAGGGAAGGTTTAGGTTGGATGTTGGGAGGAAGCTCTTTACTGAGCAGGTGGTCAGGCACTGGAACAGGCTGCCCAGGGAGGTGGTGGAGTCGCCATCCCTGGAGGTGTTTAAAAGGAGAGTGGATGTGGTTCTTGGGGCTATGGTCTAGTGATGAAGGCTGCTGGGATGAAGGTTGGACTGGCTGATCCTGGTGGTCCCTTCCAACCAGAGTGATTCATAGTGATTGGATGTTGTGCTGAGGGATTTGGTTGAGTCAAGGACTTGTCAGTGTGCAACTAATGACTGGACTCAAGGAGCTTGAAGGTCTTTTCCAATCTAAGAAATTCTGTGTAGAAGTCTATGTCGATTTTTGTGATGACACAAAATGTGCATTGCCTCTCCTGCTGCCAGCACAGGTTCTTGGGAGGGAGGATTACAGATAATCCTGCCACTCCTATGAGATATGTCTGGAGACAGGCATTCTCAAAGATTTTCTTAGGAGATGAGTAATATCATTCCTTGACAGCTGGTACAAGACCAAGCCAGAGTGCCTGCTTAACAGCTTGGCTTTAAATGTTAAAAAATAACATACATAAATAATGCCACTCCTGAGTAACCCTTCAATACTTCCATTCTTGTCAGTGTACGAACAGTAAATAGCTGCTAATGAGCTCTGTAACCATCAACAACAGTGAGACTAAGCCTTTGCTTTTAAATGATTTAACAGAGGGCTTTAAAATATATATATATGTGGCTAGGAAAAAAAAAAGTCATGAACCAAGAGAAATTTATTCTGTGTCTCAGGAATTAAGAATGTTAATTCTATGAGGAGTGGTGCTGAAATGCATAAAATTGGCATTACCTGGTGTCACGTCCTGATGGGTGCAAGTCTCAAATGAAAGCTCCAAAACATAACCAATGGACCCACTTTTCAGCCCTCTGAATTTTTAAATGACTGGAAACAAAAGGTCAGACCTCAGGCATTTGATTAGGTGTGGAACTCCTTGTGATAATGTGTTGTGATTACATGGATCCAGTAAGGAATGGATAAATCCATAGAAGATAACTCCACTAAGGTTACATAACATATCAGAAACGTTCAGGAGGATCTTGGGCTTGGGAGAAACTCGAGCTGCAAATAGTTGAAGGCTGTAATGGCATTAAGAAGAGGAGTCACTATGCAGGGCTCATCACAATGAAGCATTCCCCATCTTGGTGGTCACTGTCAAATATGATTGAGGATAGATAAAAGTTTATTCTAATTCAGACAATGCTTTTTTTAATTAGCATTATTTTATATCCTTTTTGATTTTCTGTTCAATGTGCAAGAATTTATTCTTTTGGGTCTCTTGACAGTTCTGGCATATTTTTCAGAGTACAGCTTTATATCTTCCCCAGACATGGCCATCTGCCTCTGGCTTCTTCATCTGGATAAGCCCAAGCTCTCGGTGAATCCTCTGCATAGCTCTAAGAAAATAATGAATCTCTCACTATGAAAAAATTAGAAATAGTGGGGGAAAAGAATCCTTTGAATTCATAGAGCTTTACATTTAGAGCTGCATTACAACCAGAAATATAAAATGAACACTCCTAGGCAGAAAAGCCTGGATGAGACACTTAGTGCCGTGGTCCAGCTGGCTGGACAGGGCTGGGTGATAGGCTGGACTGGATGATTTTGGAAGTCTCTTCCAACCTGGTTGATTCTATGATTCTAACACCTCTGCTGCATCAAGGACATAAAGGAGCAGGGCAAATGGACAATGGAAGAAACCAAATTATGGCCCATTAGAAATAACATTATAAAACAACAAAGATTGCATGAACAAGTCTAAAGCCAGGAATAAGATGCAGTGTCTATAGATTTTACAAAGGAACCTCATGACAGTTTCAATTTACATTACTATATCCTGAACTTCTGCAATTATTTACTTCTGCCAAAGCACAGAAATGCTCTAGAGTCTGAGGAATATTTTAATGCTTTTTTTTTCAACTTGACATTACCTTCTTGAATTCTTATTTAATTAAAAGCTATCAAAATAGCTCCTTGGTAGAAGTTATTCAATAACAGGAAAAAAACCCCAACAAGTTCATTGAATTCATAGAATCAAGCAGGTTGGAAGGGAGCTCCAAGATCATCCAGTCCAACCTAGCACCCAGCCCTATCCAGTCAACCAGATGGCACTAAGTGCCTCAGCCAGTCATTTTTTTAAACATCTCCAGGGATGGTGACTCCACCACCTCCCTGGGCAGCCCATTCCAATGCCAATCACTCTCTCTGCCAACAACTTCTTCCTAACATCCAGCCTAGACCTGCCCTGGCACAACTTGAGACTCTGTCCCCTCGTTCTGTTCCTGGTTGCCTGGCAGAAGAGACCAACCCTCACCTCCTCATGTTTGCCAGACCTCTCCCCAGCCTCATCATCCTTCTCTGCACCCACTCCAGCACCTCAATGTCCCTCCCATACTGTGCTGACCTAAACTGGACACAGTACTCAAGGTGTGGTCCCACGAGTGCTGAGTACAGGGGCACAAGCACCTCCCTACTCCTGCTGGTCACACCATTTCTGATCCAGGCCAGGATGCTGTTGGCCTTCTTGGCCAGCTGGGCACACTGCTGGCTCACATCCAGCCAGCTGTCCACCAAGACTCGCAGGTCCTTTTCCACCAGGCAGTTCTCCAGCCACTCCTCCCCCAGCCTGTAGGGCTGCTGGGTTTTATTGTGGCCAAAGTGCATGACCTGGCACTTGGCCTTGTTAAACCTCATGCAATTGGCCTCAGGCCATCACTCCAGCCTGTCCAAATCCCTCTGCAGGGCCTTCCTACCCTGCAGCAGACTGACACTGCTGCTTTAGTTAACTAGCTAATATGCAAGACTGACTAGTTGTTGGTTAACAAAAGGTATATATAGAAGGTTTTCCCACCCATATTGACCATTTGTTTTATACCAAGTGGAACAACATAAAAGGAGAGATTGACTACAGCAAAAGCAAGGAACAGCAAATAGAAAACTATGTGGATGAGTCACATGCACAGAGAACAAGAAATAAATGACAATTGTCTTTTTTACTTAAAATGTTCTCAGGAGAACAGAAAACACTAAAATGTCTTCATTACTGGTTGGTAAGAAATACAGATGGACATTTCAGCTTTATTTTTTTAGCTGGACCTCACTTTGTGTGCTCACAGGACCCAAAGTGGGGGCATTTTTTCCTTAAAAGGCACTTATTTTTTTGCCAGTTCTAATCAGCTCACATAGGGTTCAGAAACACAGCAGGTGAGCAGAAAGCTTTCTAAAAGATACAAATATTCTGCTAAAGGCAAAGAAGCAGAAAAGCTATTTAATGTGAAGAAGAGAACATGTTGATAAAAGAAAAATAGATTGAACTGTAAGATAGAATACCCTAAATAATGCTACAATTTAAATACCTTCAGAGAGCAAAACAAATACAAACAATATGAACTGAATACTGAACCATCCCAGCACTATTTGTTTATAGCTCTCATCTCACCATGGCAATTCTTCTGGCTGATGAAATTCCCACGAGCATCCCTTCAGAGTCTGGTCAATCTTATTTACAAGATGTCCAAAGGAGAGAGAAGGGAACATTATAAAGCATGCTGATGGCCTCAAGACTAAAATGATCTGTCTCTGCCAATGGGCCAGTCATGGTTAAGGAGTTATTTTGCTTCCAGCTTTGTAAAAAAGAAAACACCCCAAAACCATAACAAAACCAACCAACCAAAAACCCAAATCAACCAAAAAAAACAACAAACCCACAAAACAAACCTCAGCAAAACTGAGAGTAAGAAGACAGTCAGATAATTATCATAGAATCAGCCAGGTTGGAAGAGACCTCCAAGAACATCCAGGCCAACCTAGCACCAAGCCCTATCCAGTCATCTAGACCATGGCAGTAAGTGCCCCAGACAGGCTTTGCTTCAACACCTCCAGGGATGGTGACTCCACCACCTTCCTGGGCAGCCCATTCCAATGCCAATCACTCTCTCTGCCAACAACTTCCTCCTAACATCCAGCCTAGACCTCCCCCGGCACAACTTGAGACTGTGTCCCCTTGTTCTGTTGCTGGTTGCCTGGCAGAAGAGCCCAACCCCACCTGGCTACAGCCTCCCTTCAGGGAGTTGTAGACAGCAATGGACATTGCATACAGTTACTGTGCTTCCAGGAATGGCTAAGAATTCTAATCCTTATTCTTATTATTCTAATTCATTACAGAAAGCATTCTCTTCTTTTGACTTTCCATTGTCAGGATAATTATTTTACCTGGGAAAATGCACATCAGTCACATGCATTTGAAAATGGAAATTACACTGCTGCTGAAATCGCACTCACAACCTGTTCCTCCTAAGAAGCTCTTAAAAAAAGTCTTTAGAGGGTTGCTGTTGTAATATCTGATGTTCCTCCAGGGCATAGGAGGTTCCATGTGAACCTGAGGAAGATTTTTTTTTCCCTGTGAGGGTGACAGAGCACTGGAGCAGGCTGCCCAGAGAGGTTGTGGAGTCTCCCTCTCTGGAGATATTCAAGAACCACCTGGATGCTTTCCAGTTTGGTCTGCTCTAGGTGATCCTGCTCTGGCAGGGGGCTGGACCAGATGATCTTTCGAGGTCCCTGTGCTGGTTTGAGGCTAACTGGAATATTTTAATGAGAAAAATTAGATTATAGGCTGTGAAAAGAAAACAATGGTGATGTCTATTTCACTCATAGGTTTACTGAGATGCATAAAAGCAAGCATGCAAATATAGATAAGACAGTTCTGTCTGTCAGAGTCTGTGTTTTCTCCTTGGGTTTCTGCTGTTCTGCTTGGATCTGTGTAACCCAACTAATCATTCTGCTTCTAAACCCCCTTGCTGTCTTATGTGCTCACCTTGCACATTAAACAGATTCTGGGATAAGAAAGGGGGGTGGAAAGGTGGTTGGGAGCCCCTCCTGCATACTCAGGTTTCTGGGAGAGGTGTTGTGTGTCTGTACTACTTTTTCATAGAATCATAGAACCATAGAATCAACCAGGTTGGAAGAGACCTCCAAGATCATCCAGTCCAACCTAGCACCCAGCTCTATCCAATCAACCAGACCATGGCACTAAGTGCCTCATCCAGGCTTTGCTTGAAGACCCCCAGGGACGGTGCCTCCACCACCTCCCCGGGCAGCCCATTCCAGTGTCCAATGACTCTCTCAGTGAAGAACTTTCTCCTCACCTCAAGCCTAAATTTCCCCTGGCACAGCCTGAGGCTGTGCCCTCTTGTTCTGGTGCTGGCCACCTGAGAGAAGAGAGCAACCTCCTCCTGGCCACAACCACCCCTCAGGTACTTGTAGACAGCAATAAGGTCACCCCTGAGCCTCCTCTTCTCCAGGCTAACCAATCCCAGCTCCCTCAGCCTCTCCTCGTAGGGCTGTGCTCAAGGCCTCTCCCCAGCCTCGTCGCCCTTCTCTGGACACGCTCAAGCATCTCAATGTCCCTCCTAAACTGGGGGGCCCAGAACTGAACACAGTACTCAAGGTGTGGTCTAACCAGTGCAGAGTACAGGGGCAGAATGACCTCCCTGCTCCTGCTGGCCACACCATTCCTGATGCAGGCCAGGATGCCACTGGCTCTCTTGGCCACCTGGGCACACTGCTGGCTCATGTTCAGGTGGGTATCAATCAGCACCCCCAGATCCCTTTCTGTTTGGCTGCTCTCCAGCCACTCCGACCCCAGCAACTGCTCATTGGCTTTATTCACAGCTAATAATGTGGGGGAAAGAGGAAATCCTCTGAAGAAGAGCCACTTGAATGAGAAAGAGGCACACACATTGCTCAACACATGCCTATCCACATGTGGTCAGATGGTTCAGCACTTGATTTGAAAAGGAAGAGATTAGCTGTTCATGCAATTCCTTCTCTTAACATGTCCACTGGCAACGGGGCTTAGAGATCCATCTGCACTTTTGTTCCTTCAATATGCCTGCTTCAAATTGTTTTACTTTCACATTAGTTTACTGTTGACTTAACAATTGGACTGTCCACCCCATCAGTGATATGTGGACAGTTTGTTTGGAAAGCAGGCTCCCACTAACAGCCACTAAGTAGGTTTAGTCCAGATAATTCAATTAAGTCCAACAAAAGGCTGAAAGATAACACTTTATAAATGTTACTGAAGATAAACTTCATGACAGTGTTGCCTAATTGAAATAATCTATCTCCAGCAAGGTTATTAAGTGTAGGCATCATGGGATTTAGAAGCCTACTGTATCTTAACTTTTTATGCAGGCACTGTTTAGCCTGGAGAAGAGGAGGCTCAGGGGTGATCTTATTACTGTCTACAACTACCTGAAGGGGCATTGTAGCCAGGTGGGGGTTGGGCTCTTCTCCCAGGCAACCAGCAATAGAACAAGGGGACACAGTCTCAAGTTGTGCCGGGGTAGGTATAGGCTGGATATTAGGAAGAAGTTCTTCACAGAGAGAGTGATTTCCCATTGGAATGGGCTGCCCAGGGAGGTGGTGGAGGCACTGTCCCTGGAGGTGTTCAAGAAAAGACTGGATGAGGCACTCAGTGCCATGGTCTAGTTGACTGGATAGGGCTGGGTGATAGGTTGGACTCGATGATCTTGGAGGTCTCTTCCAACCTGGTTGATTCTATGATTCTATGATTCTATGATCAGTTTCTTGGGGAAAAAGGTCTTGGTTTTGGAATGGCAGCAATAAAGTAATCCAGGCATTCCCTGGCTGGATCTTTCTACTATGAGATTTCTGGGCACTTTACACTGCATGGTGCCTCATAAAGAGACAAAAAGCTTCATGGGATCACAGAATGATTTGAGTTGTAAGATCATCTTATTCCAACTCACCTGCCACGGGAAGGAACACCTTCCACTAGACCAGGTTGCCCAAGACCTCACTCAACCCAGCCTTGAACACTTCAAGGGGAACTTCTATGTTATTTTTGAAACTGGAATGTGTAAAGGCAGGGAGAGTTAGCAAATGGATGTTTATGATATTAATTAACTCTATGCCACAATCTGTTCCTATGGGACAGACTATATCTTTGCCTTGGACAGCTGTGCAAAGGCTGGAATTAGATGCAGCCAAAAGAAGGGCAACATAAGGAGACCTTAACATGCCACATCTGCTGGACAACTTAATTAGGCCAAAAAATAAATTGTTTGAGACAGTAGCAAGTATGATCCCCAGTAGCAGTTCCTGGAATAGCTCTACTGTGTCTCACTAATTGCACTCAGTTAGACTGGGCTGTAAGTTCAAGGGGAAGAAAGATAATCTTCACAGAGAAAAGGCTCAGATTAACCTGTTTTCAAGAATGCCTTGGCAGGGTTTTTTTTTGCATTGTAATCAAGAAGATGAAAATAAATTGGAAAAAAAAAAGAGAAAAGAGAGCTTGAATTTGACCTTTTCAGGCATTTAATCTGGAAGAACATTTTTGATCAGTAATATGTTGGTACAGGCTCCTGATAACAGGTTTTACTCAGATCTTCCCTCATTGGAGGTGCAGGTGTCTGTAATAAATAGGTGATGCAAACACTTTTTTTATCAGCATTTGTTGGGTACATTTATTTCATTACATTACTCCTATGAGGACAGACAGAAAGAGTTGAGTCTGTTCAGTCTGGAGAAGAGAAGGCCCAGAGGTGACCTTCTTGTAGCCTTCCAACAGCTGAAGAGCACTTAGAAAAAAGCTGGGGAGGGACTTCTTAGGCTACCAGGGAGTGACAGAACTGGGGGGAATGGAGCAAAGCTGGAGGTAGGGACATTCAGACCGGACATGAGGAGGAAGTTCTTCTGCATGAGAGTGGTGAGAGCCTGGAATGGGTTGCCCAGGGAGGTGGCTGAGGCCCCATCCCTGGAGGTGTTTAAGGCCAGGCTGGATGAGGCTGTGGCCAGGCTGACCTAGGGTAGGGTGTCCCTGGGCATGGCAGGGGTGCTGGAACTAGATGATCCTTGTGGTCCCTTCCCACCCTGACTCTATGACTACATGACAATATTTTCCCCTTTTACTGTCACTAGAACAGGATGTATTCTATTGATAATTAACAAAGTATTGCTAAGAAAGACAGTGTGCCATGAACTTACCTATAGCACACCTAAAAATACCCTCCACCAACACATCCTTCTCCTTTACATTCCTTTAATTTTGTACTTCTAATAATTCCAAACCTTTTTACGGCTAAGAAACAAGGCTTGAACTGCCTGCATAGACATTACCATTTCATCTTTTCATATCAGCTCTTAACAAATGAGATATTTAAGTAAAAAAATAAAGTTGGCAAACATGTGACCAACTTGAAACAGCAGCTTTGCTAATGTCACATGAAGGAACATTCCTGCAGCAGAGTAAGTTTTGATTGTACCTAGGAACACGACATAGCCAGGAATTTCAGACCAGACCAAGTCACTAATACTTTCTAATAGCCACAGGAATATGCTGAACATCTCAATTCTCTCAGAGGAACAACTGCAAGCTTATCTTTAAGTGCAGGGCAGCTTTTGCTTCAGAAAAATCTGGCATGGGAGACAAAACAATTTGATCAGATATTTACTTTAAAGAAAGATCTGAAGGCACTTCTAGGAGAAACCTAAGATGTGACTCAAATATTACTTTTTCATCACAAAAAGAGGGGGGAAAAAGTAGTTCATATAGTAAAGACTGAATTCTTGAATTGTACATTCTGGATTGTTCCAAGGAACAATGCAACTCAGTCAGAAAATAGGATGTGAAAAGATAGGCTCTAAAGGAAGTTCCATCCCCCATAGGACCTAAGAGCTGAACTCAGTTACTTGTAGGTACCACAATATGATGGGGAAAGCCTGTATGCTCTTTTACAGGTGAATGGAAGATAACATTTTCCTGGGCTGAAAATAAGGACTGCTATGAGATTACCCACAGACAGCTGCTGACATTTTTGCTGCATGCATGCATCTGAGTACAGATCTATTTTCTGATCTGGAACAGAACAAAAATATCTTCAGAGCTGTCTTTTTCGTTTCACAGCTCAATTATACTCAGTACGAGAAGACATAATGAAGCTAATATGGGTTAGAGAAAGATCCATTATTCTGACTGATCAAGCAGAAATGGAAAAGAAGATCATGCAGAGTGACAGTTCCAGCTGCAAGTGTTGATTGCACCCAACTGACAGCACCAAGATGGCGACAATTTTGCCACCTTCCACCCTGAAGATTTGCAGCTCCAGAAGCACATCAGGGATGTATATATCAAGGCACAGAACTAGGATACTGAAAAGAACATCTCCCTGAAAGCCCAGACTGCCCTCTTCTGGAGTGAACCATCTTGCACAGCCAGTAGTCTGGACAAAGTTTTATCAGAAACAGAATCACAGAATGCATTGGGTTGGAAGTGACCTTTAAAAGTCATCTTGTCCTACTCCCCTGCAGTAGGGAGAGACAGCCCCAATTAGATCGGGTTGCTCAAGCCCCCAGCAAGACTGACCTTGAATGTCTCCAGGGATGGAGCCTTCACCACCTTCCTGGGCAACATGTTGCAGTGTTTCACCACTCTCATAGTAAAGAACAGCTTATTAATGTCCTATCCAAATCTACCCTTGTCTAGTTTAAAGCCATTGCCCCTCTTCACAAACAAACCACTCACCTAATTAAGGTCTTTAACTTTTCATTTGTGTTGTCATACAATACACCTCCTAAAACACATTCAGAAGAGCAAGAAAATGACTAACATCTCACCATGAGAGTTACATGCAGTAAAGACTTCTTTGTGCAATGAAGGGGACTCACATTAAGTATAAAAAGTTTAATGGTAGTAGCTGACATTATTTGTATCAACTGACCTCCAACTCAAGGTGAAATGCAATGCTGTAAAAGCATGGAAATTCACTCTGACTTCCAGAACACTTCTCTGAAGACAGCACTCTTGCTGTAAAACAAAGCTCTGAAGATACCCACAGTCTGCCCTATGTGTGCTGGAGTGAGAGAAAAGTTTCCATCAAACTGTTGCAGGTTCTCCCTGGATGTGTTCCAGGGTCATCTGGATGTAGTGCTTAGGGATATAGTTTACAGTAAATCTTGTAGAGTAGGGTTATTGGTTGAACTTGGTGATCCTGAGGGGTTTTTCCAACCTGGACGTTTCTGTGATTCTCCCACCAGTATTTGTTCAAAACAAAAAGCAGAATCTTCATCCTTGTGTTTTAGTTGCAGGCAGCCTGATATTAAGCTATATTCTGCCATCCATGCACACAACATGCACGGCTCTGTTCACACTACAAGGTCATTTAATGCCAAAGCTGAAGGCCATACTTACGTTGTACGTGGACTGTTCCTCAGCTAATTAATCAGCAAATGTTGCCATATGCTGTCAGTTAGATAATGCTGTGGTAGAGTTCAGTGGTGTTCTAACTGACAGAAATACACTCCTTGAAAACAAGGATCCCTGTTTCAAATCAGGAATTAGCAAACATCAAGAGTAAAACTGCAAACCTCACCAATACAAGAAGGAATTTTCTCTAATCTGCCAAAAGTTGCAAGACTGATTCTTTTTTTGGTAGCAGACTACAGTGGTAGAGTTTAAATGAGAAAGATTTTAGAACTAGAGTAATTATTCTGTTGTATTTTATCTCCCACTACCATCTGAATGATAATGAATTACTTCAAGTTTCCTAAAGAAAACATGAAAAGCACCAAAACTGAGTAGGGAAATACTAATGCCCTATTTAGAAGGCAAGTTCCTGATTTAGAAATCCTGGGGAAAGCTGTTTGGTTGCTTCAAAGCAAGCAAATGAAAACTACTTGCTGCAGTTAGGACGAAAATGGGTTCCTTCTGTATATTGGGTTTCTATCTGGTCAGACAGAAGAGTTTTGACCTCAAAAAACACAACAAACGATTTGTTGCTTTTTGCTGCTGATGATTTTTAAAGCAAACAAGCAAACCACACGAGACAAATATGCAAGACAAAATGGAAGGAAACACTCTAATGCACACAATTTCTTAATCATTAATGAACTAAACAGTCTTTTAAGGTGCAGGTCTTTCATGAATTTCTAGAAGTTGGAAATTCAGAAGATTATAATCAAAACACATGATGTGTTGCAGTTGTTGATGTACACCTGGAAAAGGAACAAGGAAGCTTGCAGCGCAACAACAGCAGCTTAGCTGAAGCACAGGAAAAAGCTGTAGCAGAACACTGTCATTTCTATCCCTTGCTCAAGCCTCAGCTTTTACAGTATCACAGCATCACAGTATCATCAGGGTTGGAAGAGACCTCACAGATCATCAAGTCCAACCCTTTACCACAGAGCTTAAGGCTAGACCATGGCACCAAGTACCACGTCCAACCTTGCCTTGAACTGCCCCAGGGACGGCGACTCCACCACCTCCCCGGGCAGCCCATTCCAGTGTCCAATGACTCTCTCAGGGAAGAACTTTCTCCTCACCTCCAGCCTAAATTTCCTCTGGCACAGCCTGAGGCTGTGTCCTCTTGTTCTGGCGCTGGCCACCTGAGAGAAGAGAGCAACCTCCTCCTGGCCACAATCTCCCCTCAGGTAGTTGTAGACAGCAATGTGGTCTCCCCTGAGCCTCCTCTTCTCCAGGCTAACCAATCCCAGCTCCCTCAGCCTCTCCTTGTAGGGCTGTGCTCAAGGCCTCTCCCCAGCCTCATTGCCCTTCTCTGGACACGCTCAAGCATCTCAATGTCCCTCCTAAACTGGGGGGCCCAGAACTGAACACAGTACTCAAGGTGTGGTCCAACCAGTGCAGAGTACAGGGGCAGAAACAGCCTAAGTAAGAGAAAAGCCTCAGTTTTTTTTCCAAGATGGACAATTTTAGTCTGTTCTTTCTGGATTTTGCTATTCCCTTTACATATTAGTGCTCTTTGCCTCTTGCAGAATTACAGAGAAACATCTATCATTAAGGAGTGACAAGGTCCTTAATGATCTAAATAAAATGGTGGATTTTTTTTCATCCTAAGTTTGTGTCTAACCTATGATCCTAAACATGACTTGGATAATTCTAGGATAGAAACTGTCTAGGGGAGAATTGTACTTTTCCTGTAACTTCATTTGCTGCTGTTAAATTAAATGATTTACTTATGGCAAATTACACTCTTGCAAACGTAGATGTCCAGAACTTCTTAACCAGTCATTCTGCCATTGTTATCTTAGCTTTCTAGACAGAGGCAAGAAGAAATTCAGCTCCCACTCCATCCATAAATCAAATCACCCATGAATAAAAATGTAAAATCCTAAAAAGCCTAAGATTGTAGCTTCCATTTCAGACCAAGCGGAATGCACAGCGATTAAAAGTTACCAAGTGAAGTTCAAGATAAATGTAACCAAAGAAGATAAAGGCAAAGCAGATCCAGGTAATAAGAACTTAATCAGAACTGTGTAAAAGTAGAAAGTTCACTGTCTAATGCTGATGAATGTTCTCTGTTTTCTCACTTTTGTTTTTAAGCATCAGGACATTCAGCACTATTTGGCTACCATGAAAAATATTGAGATCACTGAAGAGAATTTACTGTACAAAAAACAGTACCAACAAACCCCCATCCTAAACTAGGAATAAAAGACACCATTCAAATTAATTATTTCCAGCTGGGCTTGAAAAGATTTGCTCTTCCAATCTGGTTGCTTCTATGATTCTAATGTCTATAAATTAAGTGCAGAGCAAGTTTTTTCTTCAGAGTTAAGCAAGTGCCTTTACATGATCTAGCATAGACATCTTTTCCCAGGATTCCCAACACAGAACTTCAACACTTTAATGAAAACCAAGCAAGAGCAAAAGGACTTCAGCTATGATGGATCTTAATTCTCTCCTTCCTCATGCATCAGTCAGAAGCTAATTGCATATAGGTCACAGTATTTTGTCTTATCTATGTGTTAAGCAGGAGAAATATATCACAGAATCAACCAGGTTGGAAGAGACCTCCAAGCTCATCCAGTCCAACCTAGCACCGAGCCCTATCCAGGCAACTAGACCATAAGCACATCTTTTTAGTTTCAAAGACAGTGACACAGCCAGACCAAAAAAAAAACAACCCACCAAACTCCCATATGAATAATTTCTGATCACTTTAACTCTCTCATAACAGACAGAATTTCTCACACTTGTTTCATGACAGTTCTTTAACATTACAGTTTTTCTTTGATCAAACAAGGAAGGAATTTTTTTTATCACTTTAAAGCAACAGCTTTCAGAATTTTCAAACCTCACTAACCAGAAATGTAAGGAACTCATCCCATATGATGATGAATGCCACAGTAGCCAATTGACAGGATTTGCACTTTTCATTTTAAAGCAATCTACTTCCATTTATACATTAGAGTAATCCTTTAAAAGAAATAAATCTGTCTACAAATTGTACATGCTACCTACCAAAGAAATTTGTTTTAATACATCTGCTACCCCAAATACTTGTAGTGTTTGGGAATAGTGTTTTAGAGAAGGCTATTCTCTAAATAAGCACTGAAAAAAATCAATTCTCACTCTGCTCTTAGGATGTTAGGGGTTGGAAGTGACCTCTGGAGATCACAGAGTCCAACTTCCCCGCCAGAGCACGACAAAACTATTAGAATCACAGAATCAGTCAGGGTTGGAAGGGACCATGAGGATCAGCCAGTTCCAACCCCCCTGCCATAGGCAGGGACACCCTACCCTAGATCAGGATGACCAGAGCCTCATCCAGCCTGGCCTTAAACACCTCCAGGGATGGGGCCTCAACCACCTCCCTGGGCAACCCAGCCCAGGCTCTCACCACTCTCATGCTCAACAACTTCCTCCTCACATCCAGTCTGAATCTCCTCACCTCCAACTGTGCCCCATTCCCCCCAGTCCTGTCACTACCTGAAAGCCTAAAAAGTCCCTCCCCAGCTTTTTTGTAGGCTCCCTTCAGATACTGAAAGGCCACTTGAAGGTCACCTGGGAGCCTCCTCTTCTCCAGACTGAACAGCCCCAACTCTTTCAGTCTGTCCTCATAGGAGAGGTGCTCCATAAGATTCACAAAGCAACTTTCATATGACATTTAAGGGGACAGAAGTACCTAAATGAATGGTTTACTGACACTTTCTTGCTCCTCTAGTTTTCATCTGTGAAGAAAATATTTCAATCTTTTTTTTTTCCCCCAAGCATTTTCATTATGCAAATCTCTCCAGACAGATAAACCCTTCAGTTCCAATCACACTATCACCCTATTCAATCCTTATCATCAGAGCAAATACATTAAAACTGGGCTTTAATGAATTTCATTATTACTGTAGAAACAACATCAGGTTTCTTAGAAGCCTTCCTTCCCTCATCCTTAATAATGATGGTTATATAATTTCTGCTTAGATTTTTCCAGCTTAAAGCTCCCAGACTGTGCTGACCACACAAAGATGAAAGTAGATGTGCACCCGAACCGTTAGAGTTCCAAACTACAACCTCTACATTCCAATTGTTTCTGTAAAATGAAGTTGGGTTTATCCAAAACAGAATGTGCAGGGGAAAAGATACTTTAATTATATTGGCCATGAAATAGGAGAACTCATTACTCAATCTGAGATGAAGGGAAAAAAAAAGAGGAATAATCATGGAGAGCCTATGGTCCTGAAAATAGGCTTATTCATGCCTTGTCTTGCCTGGACATGTTTTTCTGCCCAAACCAGAGGTAAACACATTAAATGGATAAACAAGCACAAAGAAACACAATGGACCTGGTGCCAGAAACTCTGGCTTGCCCAGGGTCCAGGCTGTGTAATGTGCTTGTGTAATGTGGTTGTATAAACCCACACGCCCAGCTCATGTACACCGGGTGCTAGGCCCATGCTATCCCCACATTTGGGAGGTCCAGGCTTGTGGATTTTGCCTATTATGGTATGCTGTGGCTAACTGCCAAGCTGATTGGTCATTATGGCAGCCAAGGGGCCTTTAATCTCGGCCCACATTTGATAAGTAAGGTACCCAGGTAAACAAGGTGCTTAGACTCACCCGCACTGCTTTTTGCTTCCATCTGCCTGTTCAGCTGCAGTGCATGAACTTTATTCTGTGGAGACAGAGTCTCCCAGCCAGCTGTGCACACTTGCACACCACTGTGGTGAGTTACCAGGACTAGATCCTGTACTGCCTGCCTTTATCTAGGGCGCTCAGTCTCCCATGCAGCCGTGCACCCTACTGCACGCCCGCTGCCTTATTATTGCCTGGTGTGCACCACTGCCATGGAGTTCCCAGGAGCAGACCCTTGACTGCCTGCACACGATCAGTCCATATGGTCAGCGTGACACTGTGCTGAGACTGCATGGCATCACACTCCTCCTGCACCCAAAGGTCCTGCCTAAGAATCCCTGGACAGAGCATCCAGAAGAAGCCAGGACAACAAGTCAGAGGCTGTCTGCGTCCTTTCCCCCTGAAGCCAGTAAGGTTCTCCTTTCCCCTGAAGCCGAGAGGATTCCATCCTCATCGTCCACGGGCAGATTCCCCTGAAGATTGGACACTTGCATAGGTTGTGACGTAGCCCCGGAGGGTGATTGATAATTAATAAGAATTTGTGAGTAAATGCTTTAATGCCTCTGTAATTCTCTACTGCCTTCTACCATAGAGCAGAAAGGGCTTGAGCCTATCTACTGAGCAAACAGCATACTGATCCCAAGTGGCATTTGAGCCGTGGGGAAAAATGCTCTCTCTTGTTTATAGTTTGAATGTTTGCTATCTGTTATAATGGGTACTGTTTGATTTTAGTCCTAGAATGTCTTTCATAACTGAGTAAGAACAAATATTAATATTAAAATGCAGTGGTTGGGGGTGGTGAGAGTTCAGAATGTTGAAGTTAATGAATATATCTTTTTATAGAGTATCATCTCACACCAATTAATTTCTCCCCCCTGCCACAATCGGCGTAGGAGGCAGAATCCCCTCCGCGACAATCTATCCTAAGTGCATTTCACCATCAAATCAACAGCAATTCCAGCTTAATCTCACAGACTTGTACCTTTATAAAGCTTTCTTTGTAGGCAAAACAAGCTTTTTTTTCTGTACCTGGAAGTTCTCTTTCTTCAACGTTGTATTCCAGAGGTCCAAAGAAATAATTAGCTGGACTGATTGCAGGAGTGGAAATAAAGCTTGTGCAGCCAATGGAGGAGTTGACTTCAAAATAATTGTGGCTGTGATTCATTCGGTGAAATTCCAGAGAAGATACTATTGATGTGCGCTGCTTGGGCTACAAATAAAGCAGAAGGTTGAAGTCAAAAATGCAGACTTTTCAGGCAGCTTTCAACCTTTGACATTTTAAACAAATTCACCTGCAGTTTCTCTCTTTTTGCTCTTTATAACTGGCTCAAAAGGTATCCTAGTAAAAACCATTTCACATGACAAGCTGTGGTGGGTAAAGATAATTTCCTCCCAAAATCTCAATTAATCTTTATTGAATTAAAAAAAGGATGATTCATTCTAATCAATTGAATTTAAAATCAAATGGGGCTTTACCACCTTGCATATAATGACTGCAATCATCTTTTGCTAAGAAGGGAGCTCTTCACCATCTGTACTGCCGGGCAGATACTACAAACAATTAGATTGCTGATGCCTCTATAGAATCACAGACTGGTCTAGGTCGGAAAGGACTTCAAGGATCACCCAGCTTCAATCTCCTGCCATAGGCAGGGACACCTCCCACTAAAACAAGCTGCTCAAGGCCTCATCCAACTTGGTCTTGAATGCCTCCAGGGAGGAAGTAGCCACAACCTCCCTGGACAACTTTTGCCAGTGTCTCATCAGTGTCTCATCTCATTGTAAAGAACTTCCTCCTAACATCTAGTCTAAATCTCCCCTCTTCCAGTTCAAACCCATTACCCTCATTCTGTTATTACAAGACTTTGTAGATAATCCCTCTCCAGCCTCCCTGTAGGCCACCTGCAGACACTGGAAGGCCACTATAAGGTCTCTCGAATCCTTCTCCTCCAAACTGAAGAGCCCCAACTCTTGTAGCCTGCCCTCATAGCAGAGCTGCTGCAGCCCTCTGAGCATTCTTATGGCCTCTTCCGGACTGGCTCCAATAGTTCCATGTCCCTCTTGTGTTGGGGGCTCCAGAACTGTACACAGGACTCCAGGTGGTGTCTGATGAGCACAGAGTAAAAGGGGAGAATCCCTTCCCTTGCCCTGCTGTCTACGCTGCTCTTGATGCAGCCCAGGACAGAGCTGGCTGAGCTGCATGTGCACACTGCAGGCTCCTGTCGAGCTTTTCATCACCCCAGACCCCCAGGTCCTTTTCCTCAGGGCTGCTCTCAGCCATTCGCCACCCAGCCTGTATAATGAAATACACAAAATAGTAGCAAGCACTCAGCACCTCAGAATAGCTTTCTGCTTTTCAGTCTGTTTATGAAGGGATGTCTTGAACACTCAAAGACTGAAATGCCTAAGAGGTTAAGTGTATGCTTAAGAAAACATAAAAATCCAACTTGATGCTAGTTTGTAGCAAACATTTGACATAAACCCCTGAACTGACCCCATTTAATGGCTGTGCTTTGGTTGCAGAGCAGCTTCAGAGCATAAGAAACTTGCTCCTTTTGGATGGATCTACAGCATAAAATACATTCCAGGACTGTATAAAATGTGCTCCAATTCCTTATGGCCTTTTGGCCACAGGACCATGCTAAAGCTACCACAAATTAAAGCCAGTGAAATCTCTATAATGTGATCAGCAGGCCAGCAACAACTTTTTCACTCCCCATATCTCTTCCCATTGTACTGCAGTACTTATTAACAGAGATGTAACCCTGGTGTTTGATGTCATGGACTATAAGCCACAGACTACTGATGGTTTGCAATGTCCTGCTAAATAGCCTGTTGCAGCATTCATCTAGCTTCATACTCAAAAGATGCTAACCCCATAATGTTCCTTGCTGCTTCAAGACTAATGACCCAAAGCATTAATTTCCCCCAAAACAGAGGAGGCCCTGCATCTAGGTGTACAGCTGTGTATTTATTTCACCACATGAAAAACATTTCAGGAACTGCTACCTTAAATAATTAAAGTTGGGGAAAGTAAATAGTAAAAGAGAGTGAAGGGTGCATTAACTCTTCTTGTTACAGCATCTCAGGTTTAGCAGGTCAGAATATTTGTAAAGGTCAAGACTTTGCTGCTTGTTATTTGCTCAAGACCAAATTATTGCTCAGGGAGCAATAAGATCTTCCTTGGACCATGAAGCTATTCACCATCCTTTACTTAGAGCTACCTGTTAAAATGCAATCTATCCCAATGGAGTAACCTTCAATTCTGTTTGTGGTCTATTTCATTTTCAGGTTATGAGTCCTGCAATGTTTGTGTTACAAACACAAACCCAGACTATTTTCACCAAAAAAAATTCACTCCATTGCAATGTCAGATGGAAAATGAAATACACTTAGGACTCTGCAGTGTTGACTGGTTCCTAAAGTTGTGATGGGCAGCATGTGAATTAACTGTGCCCTCTTAAAACTGAGAAAAAATGCAAAGGGTAAACTTGGGCATTCAGCTGGAACTTATCTATGGTCTGTTGAGGGGATTGACTTTCTTTAATAATTAAAACCAGCTTCTGCTTTGAAAGACTGAATCCTAAGGCTAGGAATTTCATGGGAGAGTTCAATGAACAGGGACAGGCTCCAATGTCAAGCAGACTGCTTAAAAATCATTGCTTGGGACCTGAGCCAAAATAACTCTCTGATCAGACCAGAAATATTCATGTGTATTAATTAAACACTTTTGATAGACAACAATTTCATCAATGACCTAATTGTTTATAAAACTGAAAAGCATATCTGGTCTTTTGGAGATGTGTTTCTGGCTCTTTCCCAAGCCATGGTGTCTTTGGGATTTCACAGGGCATCAGCTTTTGAGCTGAAAAGGTGACACTCTGGGAATGATGCTTGAGGTCTCCATGGTGTCTTTGGGGTTTTGCAGGGCTTCAGCTTTTGAGTTGAAAAGGTGACACTTTGGGAACGATGCTTGGTGTCCATGATGTCTTTGTGGTTTTACAGGGCTTCAGCTTTTGAGCTGAAAAGGTGACACTTTGGGAACATGATGCATGAGGTCTCTGGTTATTCTTGAGCTGAGACAGTAGCTACCTAAAAGGGTAGCTGGAACGGTCCAGCTCTTCTTCCCAAACTGCTTCAAAAGCAACTGCTCTGGCTTTTGTTCAGACAGGTCTCCACCCACTACTTCCACTGTGTGCTCCTTTCATGGAGCCAGAATAGCAGCACCTGATACTTGATAGGGTCAGCTGTTTCAGTACACCTCAAAGCAGTATTACAAGCTACTCTAACGTCTTTAAGTGTTTCACAAGGGGAGGTGAGGAAGGGAGGAAACAAACCAGAAAACCCCCAGGCTGTTTGGAAGCCTTTTTTACAGGTCAGATTAGTTTAGAAACGTTCACAGACCCTAAAAATGTGCCCATCAATAAGTAGCTAGGACTTGCTCTGGAAACACATGTTACTGTCATAAGCCTGGAGCAATTTGCAGAGATGACTATGGAAGCTACAAACATATTTTCTGTTTGTTCAGGATACCATTCAGCCATCTGCTGACCTGGGAGATATGAAATACCTGCTGTATTATTTTGGACTTTGACATGATTGTTATGAATTCAGAGAAACAGATCTGACTTCAATATATCCTTCCGAGCTAAGGATTCGGTATAGAACCTCACACAGCCTCTGGCCCTCTACAGCATAACACTTCTGCTATATTCTTTGGAGTTAACAAGGTCCATCTGTCAAAATGTGCCAGGAATGTTTCTACATAAATTATACAGCAAACTAGCATCTGAGCTTTTGTAGCTAACTTGAGGAGCCTTTTGCACCTTGGGTCCTGTAAAACGTCATGCTGTTGCAGTATGCTAATTGTTCATTCATATATGCTGGGGGAGATGCAGTAAACTAGTTTGTGTTGACTGCATCCCTCTGCCTGTGTCTTTCTAACACACAGTTTGCACCAAAACTGTAGAAAAAAAAGGATTTTTTTTTTTGTACAATGAGGATTCAATTCAGTTGCAGAAGTAGATAACCAAACTTACAGCAAAGATACCTGCATCTATGCTAGGTAACCCATTACACTCAGCTGAGATCTAGGCAATACTATCAAGATTCCAGAGGGCTCTTCAGTTCAAGAGAGATGTTGAGATGCTGGAATGTGTCCAGAGAAGGGCAACAAAGCTGGTGAGGGGCCTGGAGCACAGCCCTGTGAGGAGAGGCTGAGGGAGCTGGGAGTGTGCAGCCTGCAGAAGAGGAGGCTCAGGGCAGACCTCATTGCTGACTACAACTACCTGAAGGGAAGCTGTAGCCAGGTGGGGTTGGTCTCTTCTGCCAGGCAACCAGCAACAGAACAAGAGGACACAGTCTCAAGTTGTGCTGGAGAAGGTCTAGGCTGGATGTGAGGAGGAAGTTGTTGGCAGAGAGAGTGATTGGCATTGGAATGGGCTGCCCAGGGAGGTGGTGGAGTCACTGTCCCTGGAGGTGTTGAAGCAAAGACTGGATAGGGTACATAGTGCCATGGTCTAGTTGATTGGACAGGACTGGATGCTAGGTTGGCCTGGATGACCTTGTAGGTCTCTTCCAACCTGGATGATTCTATGGCACCTACTGAATTCCCTTTTTAATAGAAAGGAAAATAAAAGCTTACTTAATGCTTGCAGGAACAGAAGTTCCATGCAAATTCTGCAATGCCACTGTGACTTGCATGTGACACTAGGAGCTTTCAAGGGATCATTCCAATACTTTTCACATTTAGCAGAAAGTGTAGTGCAAAATTCCTTTCTCAATTTAACACCTAAACAGTTCTGCAGCTGAGACATACTATGCAATACCAGCTTGTGACTCCTCTTGTAATCTTTGGGATCTGAATACCATCACAGCCTTTAAAGAATTAACTCTCAGCAATAATCTTATGCACTGTGGCAGAGCTATTGGCCCCATTTTACAGACACTGAACCAGGGCATAGGGCTCTCTCAAAAGGCATATCTGTGGTCCCCAAAATCACTCAGAATCTGAGGCAATTCTGCACTTGGCAAATCCTGCCCAACTCCAGCTGCCCTACAGAAGGTAAGAAATGGTTTCAGTGCAGAAAACACATGACAGAATTCAAAACTGAGCACCCACTCTCAAATTCCAGCTAGAGCATTAAACACAGACTCACCAAAGAAAGTGGGAGCCTGTAGCCCCACTCACCGGGCTCATTTTACCTGTGTAACACTATGAGTGTAGCCATGTGGCCACATAAACCCCTTACTTTCATACCTGCCCAGACAGTTCCATTCTGATTGTCTGAAAAAACCTCTCCTATTTCAGAAATTTTCCTTTCTCCAGCTTCCTTTTTTTTCCTTAGGATCCTACTCTATTTCTACACACATGTCCCCTTTCCTCCCTTCCTCTTCCTCAGTTTTCTCCTATCCATTTCTACATTCCTTCCCAAACTACTTATTCTAAAACACTCTTCTGAGCATCCTAGCTGATTGAAGCCCTCCTTGGTCTCCAAAAACTTGCTTCTCTGTGGTTTTGCCATCCATGTCTCTCAAGTGAACTCTCTAACATTCCTATCTCCCACAAGTGACTTTGTCAGTCATTACTTCCCCTCTCATGGCCCTTCAGTTTCAAGAACACCAAATTGAAACCTCAATCCTCCCTTTCAAAGACAACTTCCACACCACTTCTGTAATATCATAGTCTCTGTCCTCTGCCTCAACATTCCAATATACCACCTCTGTTTCTATCTTTGTCTCCTTTGCTCACAGTGACTTACACAAAACCCCACAGTATCCATAATACTTTGGGTAACATAGAGCCTGGGAGAGCAGAGGCTTCTTCACTTCTGTCCTCAGAACCTCCATTTTCATTGGCACAAATCAGCAGGCCTGATGTATTCTCATCAGTCAATGCTGCTGCCAAGATTGAGTTGATTTATAGGACCTGAACTATGATGATCAAGTAGCCTTGAAATTGCAAAAGCCGGAGATTACAATGGAACTGGGTTTGATTCATCGATGTCACCTAGAAGTGAAAGACTACACTGAACTATTACTCCTGCATCAATTATTCTGTCAAGTCTCAAAACACCTTGTTAAACAAGCTGAAGACACATTATCTCTTTAACAAGGTGGTATCATTTCCTCTTTTCTCATTTTGTAGAACTTTATCTTCAACTATGAACACAATTAACAATAAAATATAGGCAGTTTCAGCACCCCTTCTTGTTTTTACTTCTCCACACCTGCCTTTTGCTCTTAAATTAAGAAATTATACAGCGGCTGGCAACAATTATATTCCAAGCAGCCACAACAGGGAGTTTACAAGACAGAGGGGCTAAAGGAAGGAGAAAGTGGGGGAGAAAAAACAAGAGGTAGGAAGAGGAGGGGGGGGAAAGAAGAGGGAAAAAGAGGAGGAGGGGGAAAGAAGAGGGAAAAAGAGGAGGAGGGGGAAAGAAAAGGGAAAAAGAGGAGGAGGGGGAAAGAAAAGGGAAAAAGAGGAGGAGGGGGAAAGAAGAGGGAAAAAGAGGAGGAGGGGGAAAGAAGAGGGAAAAAGAAGAGGAGGGGGAAAGAAGAGGGAAAAAGAGGAGGAGGGGGAAAGAAGAGGGAAAAAGAGGAGGAGGGGGAAAGAAGAGGGAAAAAGAGGAGGGGGGGGAAAGAAGAGGGAAAAAGAGGAGGAGGGGGAAAGAAGAGGGAAAAAGAGGAGGAGGGGGAAAGAAGAGGGAAAAAGAGGAGGGAGAAAGAAGAGGGAGGAAGGTAGGGGAAAGAAGAGGAAGAGACAAATAATATAACTGTTTTTAATTGTAGATCCTTTGCGTTAGCAGAAGCATAACACATTGGCACCATGATGCTATTAAACATTAATTTGGTTCTAGAAAGTCCTACAAGTTTCTGTCTGACTGATTTTTAATTTAGAGAAAGACAACTCCTGCATTCTGCACAAGGAGTCAGTGCACACTCCTTTACAGCAATCTCATGGCCCATCAGCATGCTTTGATCATTTCTCCCTTAGTGGTAACTCAAAGATGGCTCAGGCACACAGCTCTTTTCCGTAGTCTGTGGTTAGGAAGTCAAGCAATGAGACTCCTATATCCACAGTGCTTTCTGCTCCTGTGCTTCTGTTCTCCTTGATGAATGCTATACTACCTCCCCCTTAAGTGTCCTCTGCTGGAGTATGCCATTAAAGCTTGAGGAGGTTGCTGCACCCTTCCAATTTTCACTTTAGGTGACATATCAGGCTGGGGGTAAAGAAGGGGAAAAACAGATCTTCTCCCTGTTTCTATATTCCCTGGGTTCTGCTTTCATTTTAACTGCAACCATATTGCAGCTGTGGGTACTCAGGCAGAGCACTCCTGAGTGCTAAAACCCACCTTAGTAGTGGTTTCTCTCTGTGACAGATGGGACCAGGTTTTGAAGGCATACCATTTCTCCTATCCCAGAAAAAAACATTGCTTGAAATGACCTCCAAAGCAGGAGAGATACATTTGATAAATAAAAGGAATGTCTTATTCCTCAGCTATGAGCACTTTGTTAACTTTCAAAGATAAACCCCCACTATTTCCACTGAAACAGCTGGAAAACAGAAAACTCTAATCTCCAATGTGGTGCACTTTTAGATGATGGTAAAGGATGACTCAATAACTAAGATGCTCAAAACCAGCCAGGACTACGCAGAAACAAAAGAAGGAGATATTAATGAGGTGAGATATCCATCAAAGCATTATAGGTAATGTTTTAAACTCCCAGACTAAAGCAGTTCTACTGCTTCCAAGCATTATATATACCAGGGCAGGGTGCTTGGCATGGATTGGTTCATATCCCTACTATTAAACTTCATTAACCTTCAGAGCAGGATCTTTACAGCAGAATCACCTACTAGGAATACTCACTGAAATTCCAAATCAGGCCAACACAGTGGCCTGGACAGAAAGAATAGTACAGGACTGGGTGCTCAGTTGGACTGGATGATCTTGGAGATCTCTTCCAAACTGGTTAATTCTATGATTCTATGACTCAAATAAAACCTAGGACTGTGTTAACAGTTCAACAATATAGATGACAGCCTTCCAGAGCTCAGCCACTTGTATTTTACCAGTGTACATTCCAGTATTTGTCTCAACTGTCTTTATTGTGCTTAGCATTTTGACAGTATGGTCTGTTCAAGTGTAAAAAATATTCTCTCCTTATGTGCCCAGAGGAATAAGGAGAACATTGAACTGCTGGAGCAGGTGCAGAGGAGGCCACAAAGATGCTGAGAGGGCTGCAGCAGCTCTGCTATGAGGACAGGCTACAAGAGTTGGGGCTCTGCAGCCTGGAGAAGAGAAGGCTTCAAGGAGACCTTATAGTGGCCTTCCAGTATCTGAAGGGAGCCTACAGGAAGGCTGGGGAGGAACTATTTGCAAGGTCTTGGAATGACATAACAAGGGGTATTGGGTGCAAACTGGCAGAGGGGAGATTCAGACTAGATGTGAGGAAAGTGTTCTATCCAGTGAGGGTGGTGAGACACTGGCATATTTTGACAATGTGGTCTGTTACAAGGTCAAATATTCAAAATATTCTGTTCTTATGTGTCCAAAGGAATAAGGAGGACATTGAACTGCTGGAGCAGGTGCAGAGGAGGCCACAAAGATGATTAGAAGGCTGCAGTACACACTGAGAAGGTTGGGGCTGCCCAGCCTGGAGAAAAGGCAGTTCTGATGAGATTTATAGCAGCCTTCCAGTATCTGAATTTAGGCTGGATGTTAGGAAGAAGTTCTTCACAGAGAGAGTGATTTCCCATTGGAATGGGCTGCCCAGGGAGGTGGTGGAGGCACCGTCCCTGGGGGTCTTCAAGAAAAGCCTGGATGAGGCACTTAGTGCCATGGTCTAGTTGACTGGCTAGGGCTGGGTGCTAGGTTGGACTCGATCTTGGAGGTCTCTTCCAACCTGGCTGATTCTATGATTCTATGAAAGGGGATTACAAGAAAGCTGAGGAGACACTTTTTACAAAGGCTTGTGATAGCTTGAGAGAGAATGGATTGAAGCTTGAGGAGCACAGATTTAGACTGGATATTAAGAAGAAATTCTTTACAGTGAGGATAGTGAGATGCTGGCACAGGTTTCCCAGGGAGGTTGTGGATGCTTCCTCCATGAAGGTGTTCAAGGCCAGACTGGATGAGGTCTTCAGCAACTTGGGCTGCTGGCAGGGAGGCAAATTGTGCTAGTTTGAAGCTAGCTAGAATGTTTTGGTGAGAAGAACTAGATTACAGGCTGTGAAAGGGAAACAATGGTGATGTCTGCTGCAGTCATAGGCTTGCTGAGATGTATAGGACCAAGAAATAAAAGCATAGATAACCACTCTCACTTGGGCTGCTGGCTGAGCTGCATCTTACTCTCAAACCTCACCCTCCATTTTGGACTCATCCACTTTGCTTCCTAACCCCCTGGCAGAACCTCTGCTCTTCCTTGGGGTGTTTGGGAGCCCCTCCTGGGGACTCAGGTTTCTGGGAGGGCTGTTGTGTTTCTGTATTACCTTTTACCTTGTATATTCCTGTCTATAACTGTATATACTGTAAACATCTGCTTGTAGATTGTGCTAAGCTGTAACCATAAAGCTTCATTCATATTTCTAGAGCTGGCTGAGTCTAGTCTGGGTGATTTCTAAACGGGGGTGGGGGGGCAGGGAACACCCAGACCATCACACCAGTATTAGATGGTCTTTAAGATCCCTTCCAACTCAAGCCAGTCTATTAATCTATGAATCTATTTGTACTTTTACTGACTTAGGAAACATCACTGGAGCATCCCTCCAGGTAAGCAATCAAGTTAAACACAGACAATGTAGACATGCAGAAGTGACACCCTAAAATAATAATTCTCCTGACTATAAAGAGTGATATTCTGCTTCAATTTATACTTGGCTTCCAGTATCCTGCTCAACTTGTAATTAAATGCACTCACAGATAGTTTTTTGCTGTTTTCATTAGTGCTGTGTACTGAGTAGATGTGTTTATGTGTCTGTATTACCTCAGCTCTAATTAAAGCAATCAAAATAGAACTGAGTTTGAGAGTTACTTGTCAAAGAAGATCTTTTGCAAGCCATCTCTTTAATAATACTTTGGTTAATGTTGTTATTAAGTAGTCAGAGAGTATCCATTATGCTCTAAGGGAATTTTATTAAAATGTCCTCCTCTGAGGCTGTTACTTTTCTTCTACACATTAATTCTGGGATAATAAAGGTCTGTGATAATAAAGTGGGGGGGGGGAGTCAGTCCTGAAAGACACTTCTAGCCATAGGGTTTTTTTTTCCTCTCTTTCTGTACTCGGTAGTCAATATTTCAGTATAACAGATTTTGATAATACTTGTTGTATTTTCAGTCATACATAGGATCATAGAATCAACCAGGTTGGAAGAGACCTCCAAGCTTGTCCAGCCCAACCCAGCACCCAGCCCTAGCCAGTCAACTAGACCATGGCACTAAGTGCCTCAGCCAAGCTTTTCTTGAACATCCCCAGGGACAGTGACTCCACCACCTCCCTGGGCAGCCCATTCCAATGCCAATCACTCTCTCTGCCAACAACTTCCTCCTAACATCCAGCCTAGACCTCCCCTGGCACAACTTGAGACTGTGTTCTCTTGTTCTGTTGTTGGTTGCCTGGGAGAAGAGACCAACCCCACCTGGCTACAGCCTCCCTTCAGGTAGCTGCAGAGAGCAATGAGCTCTGCCCTGAGCCTCCTCTCTGCAGGCTGCACACCCCCAGCTCCCTCAGCCTCTCCTCACAGGGCTGTGCTCCAGGCCATTCTGCACTTTGGCCACAACAACCCCAAGCAGCACTACAGGCTGGGGACAGAGTGGCTGAGAGCAGCCGGGAAGAAAGGGACCTGGAGGTATCAGTAGAGAGCAGCTGAAGATGAGCCAGCAGTGTGCCCAGGTGGCCAACAGAGCCAATGGCATCCTGGCCTGCATCAGGAACAGTGTGGCCAGCAGGATGAAGGAGGTTATTCTGCCCCTGTACTCAGCAGTGGTCAGACCACACCTTGAGTGCTGTGTCCAGTTCTGGGCTCCTCAATTCGAGAGAGATGTTGAGGTGCTGGAAGGTGTCCAGAGAAGAGTGACAAAGCTGGTGAGGGGCCTGGAACACAAACCCTATGAGGAGAGGTTGAGGGAGCTGGGGGTGTGCAGCCTGCAGAAGAGGAGGCTCAAGGCAGACCTCATTGCTGTCTACAACTACCTGAAGGGAGGTTGGAGACAGGTGGGGTTGGTCTCTTCTCTCAGACAACCAGCCACAGAATAAGGGGACACAGTCTCAAGTTGTGCCAGGGGATGTCTAGGCTGGATGTTAGGAGGGAGTTGTTGGCAGAGAGAGTGATTGGCATTGGAATGGGCTGCCCAGGGAGGTGGTGGTCCCTGGAGGTGTTCAAGAAAAGCCGGGATGAGGCATTTAGTGCAATGGTCTAGATGACTGGACAGGGCTGGCTGCTAGGTTGGTCTGAATGATCTTTGAGGTCTCTTCCAACCTGGTTGATTCTATGAAAAGCTTGCAGTGGAGACTTTACTGAGTTTGCAGAGTGCCCACTCAAGATAAGTGGGCCAAAGGATAGATTTCATTTGGGAAGAACTAAGGGCAGTGCAGTAGGGTGTTGGCATAAGGAAGGAACTAAAGTTATTTCGTCATGGGGAAATCCACTTGAAAATCCTGCTCATGGAACAGTTAGCTCAGAATTTTATTTTCTGGAACTGTGATTTTCCAGAGCTGCTTCTAAAGGTGATTTTGTTTGATTGATTTTGTTCAAAGTAACTCCTCCATCTCACTGCAGAAAAGGTGAGATATTACTTTCCTGGAAGTAAACTGCTGTTGCCATTTAGGTCAGCTAGAGAGGCTGTGAAGCAAGTATCTTCTGTGGCTGGTCTGTTAATTCTTGTCCAGGCTGCTACAGGAGGTACAAAGCCATGGTCCTTGCTTTAGCCTATGCCTCTATGAACTACAGCCATATAGATATGCCAGGCTCACTGTGCTTTGTCAAAATGGTTGTACACTAAGCTGTTCTGCCTGGAGAAGAGGGGACTCTGAGGTGACCTTATTGTGGCCTTTCAGTATCTGAAGAGGGCCTACAAAAAAGCAGGAGAGGGACTTTTTAGCATGTCAAGGAGTGACAAGACTAGAGGGAATGGAGCAAAGCCGGAGGTGGGGAGATTCAGACCGGACATGAGGAGGAAGTTCTTCCCCACGAGAGTGGTGAGAGGCTGGAATGGGTTGCCCAGGGAGGTGGTTCAGGCCCCATCCCTGGGGGTGTTTAAGTCTAGGCTGGATGAGGCTCTGGCCAGCCTGCCCTAGGGCAGGGTGTCCCTGCCCATGACAGGAGGGCTGAAACTAGATGATCCTTGTGTTTCCTTCCAACTCTGACTCATTCTCTGATTCTAAGCAAGACACACTTGGCAGCCCAAACAAGTGGGAGAGGTCTATCACAGGCTACAGATGTCCCCTTGCAGGGATTCTATTTCTGCTTACAGAAAAATGAGACAATTTCTTTTGTCCTCTAATGTTTAAACTACTATCTTCTATTATATTGCTAGATGTATTAGCCAGAGAAATGATGAATCACAGATAGAATTGTAAATGTGTTTGAAAAGGTTGAAAAGGAGAAATGGGGAAAAAAAAATGATGACTAATGTAAAGACAGCAGAGCAACCTCCCAAGAGAAATCCTCATGGTATAATGAATAGATTACTGCAGATCTTAGCAATAAAACCAGAGCTGATGAAATTGTATTCTTTCAGAAACAATGATATTCTCTACACCTTTATCTCTCTACCAGAAGCCCTCTTTATAACACTGAAAAAACACTTTTAGGTAGCTGGGTTATTCACATAAAATGGGGAACATAACTAATTCATAACAGATAAAATCCAAGTCACTTCTATATAATCCACATTCAGACATCAAAAGGTGTACCTACAGTAAGCCACTTGAAACATAAGACAGACCAGAAGAGAAAATGCAAATGTTGAATTCCATTTAATAAAAAATTGAAAAGGTGAAAAGCCAGAACTCAATTCTGTATGAATTGGCCAATGACCCACAGGTGAACAGCACTGACAAGAGATGGGCTCTATCTATGCAGTTTATTTGTTCAAACAGAGTTGAACAGAGCATAAATGGAGAGTCTCACTGAGTGGCTAATGCAAGAAATGCCACATGCAGTCTGAATTTATTCAAGCTTCTTCCTGGCTGAGAAATTAAGGAATTGTAGTAGAACAAGCTAAATGTTACTATCACTTTGTGCAATTCCCACCTGAGAAGGTAAGCTCTATTCTGCTACATAAACCAAGGTAGCATTTGAAAGAGCATCTAAAATTCTGCCCTGGTGAGACCTCACCTTGAATACTGCGTTCAGTTTTGGGCTCCCCAGTTGAAGAGGGACAGGGATCTGCTGGACCAGGTCCAGTGGAGAGCTGTGAGGATGATGAGGGGACTGGAGGGCATGGCTTATGAGGAGAAGCTGAAGGACCTGGGGCTGCTTAGTCTGGAGAAGAGAAGACTGAGAGGGGATTTGATAAATGTTTATAAGTGTCTGAAGGCTGCCAGGAGTGGGGGGACAGGCTCTGCTCACTGCTCCCTGGGATAGGACAAGGAGCAATGGGTGTAAATTGCAGCAAAAGAGGTTCTGCCTCAACACAAGTGGGAACTTCTTTACTGTAAGGGTCACAGAGCACTGGCACAGGCTGCCCAGACAGATTGTGGGGTCTCCTTCTCTGGAGACTTTCAAGGCCTGTCTGGATGTGTTCCTCTGTGATCTGTGTTAGGGAGTATTGTCCTGCTCTGGCAAGGGGTTGGACTGGATGATCTCCTTGGGTCCCTTCCAACTCCTAACATCCATCCTGTGACTCTGTGACTTCCAGAGGACTTCAGTTACACTCATTAACATACTTGGTCTCCTACCACCTTTTTTTTTCCCCACCCATGTGCTGGTAGTACACTTCACAGGGACATGTATCTTTAATTTGAAACTGTATTACTTTTTCAAAGCCTTCATGAATTAACAATCAATGAGTTAAAAAACTTACTGACAGCTGTTTGGACTATCTAGGGGAAAAAAAAGTGCTTCAAAGGCTGAGTCTGCATGGATGTAACTTTTCAAACTGAGAGAATTTGTGCTGTTCAGGCTGGAGAAGAGAAGGCTCTGGGAAGACCTTATAGCTACATCACAACATCTGAAGCAGACCTAGAGGAAGGCTGGAGAATGACTGTTTAGAAAGGCTCATAGCAACAGGATGAGGGGCAATGGTTTTACACTGGGGCAGGGCAGATTTGGGCTGAACATAAGGAGGAAGTTCTTCACAATGAAAGTGGTAAAATACTGAAACAGGTTGACCAGAGAAGCAGTTGAGGTCCTGTCCCTGGAGACATTCAAGGTCAGACTTGATGTGGCCATGGGCAGTGTAATCTAGTTGGAGGTGCAACTGTTAACCACAGCAACTTGACAGAATGATTTTTGAGGGTCCCTTCCAACCCTATGCAATCTGTGACTCTGTGAATTTGAACAGTTGAGGCATATTCAAAGAGGGTTTTACTTTGATTTCAGAGTAATGGCTTCTCTTAAAGGAAAAGTGGTAGGATCAAAACAAACTGGAGGTTTCTCACCTCAAAATGGTTCATAATTAACTGAAGAAAGGATAATTTTTCCAGAAGAGTGAGTGAAAATTTGGAGGAAACCCAGCAATTGCCATTCAGGTCTTGTGATGATGTGGTTGCAGTGTATGAAGGTGAATAATTAGGGCCAGGTTAAGAGACATGTAGAAAGAAAAAGACAAATAAGTTTCAAGTGCACCCCAAGGAATCCCTTGATGGTCCATGATGCAGACTACTGAAAGAGTCACCCTCTGTGTATGAAATTATTCCTATCTCACACTTCCCAGCATTGGAACTTTCACCTTAACATTCATACAGACACCTTCAAACTGTGTCAGGTGAGTAAGCCTCACTCCTGCCTTTAAACTCAGCTCACCAGGCTTCTAGTCTTTCACTCCCTGCCCTCATTAGACTGGTTGGAAGATGGAATCTTTGCTCCCCTCTACTGCTGCTTACACAGAAACACAGCACTTCTCCTCACTGCAGGTAAACTCTTATAAGTAAGCCTATAAATTAATGAGTTGCAAGGCCAGAATTCCCTGACAGCTTCATCCAAGATACCAAAGCTTGCTTAGTGCAAAACCAGCTGCTGAAGAGCTCCCATTGGCTCTCTCTCATGCTTACTGCACAAGACATATGAAAAGAGGAAAGGAGTGACAGCTGGTTTGGAAATTTCTATGATCCCTGATTTAGATCCAGTTAGGATCTGTTTGTTTCTCTATAAAAGTGTGAAGAGGCCCTGGCAGACACCAGAAAATTAATTATTTTGCATGCATTGTGTAACACTATTCATTAGTTTTACATGAGTGGGGAGAGGTCAGTCAGGAATAGAATCCCATTGTGTTACCCTTCAAAGAGTCTGCCATGTAATTGAATGCAGCAGGCATAGAATAAAGGAATTAAATATGCAGGCAGAATTAGCATTAATGGTTTGCAAACATCACATTGCAAATATCTACGACTCCTTTGTCTGAATTCTTGGGTTGAAATCTTGAGGGGAAGTGATTAAGTGAGCAACAAAACCAGTGATGTCTCAGGAGGAATACTGAAGAAATGAGCATAAAAATTGTGGAGACAAAAACAAGCATAAAGGGATCTGAATGCTATGGCCCTGTACTCAGCACTGCTCAGGCCACACCTTGAGTGCTGTGTCCAGTTCTGGGCCCCTCGATTCAGGAGAGATGTTGAGGTGCTGGAAGGTGTCCAGAGAAGGACAACAAAGCTGGTGAGGGGCCTGGAACACAAACCCTATGAGGAGAGGCTGAGGGAGCTGGGGGTGTGCAGCCTGCAGAAGAGGAGGCTCAGGGCAGAGCTCATTGCTGTCTACAACTACCTGAAGGGAGGCTGTAGCCAGGTGGGGTTGGTCTCTTCTCCCAAACAACCAGCAACAGAACTAGGGGATACAGTCTCAAGTTGTGCCAGGGGAGGTCTAGGCTGGATGTGAGGAGGAAGTTGTTGGCGGAGAGAGTGATTGGCATTGGAATGGGCTGCCCAGGGAGGTGGAGGAGTCAGCATCCCTGGAGGTGTTGAAGCAAAGCCTGGATGAGGCACTTAGTGCCATGGTCTAGTTGACTGGCTAGGGCTGGGTGCTAGGTTGGCCTGGATGATCTTGGAGTTCTCTTCCAACCTGGTTGATTCTATGATTCATATCCAACAGGTTCTGTATTAGCACACAGATTTACAACATGTATTAAGCAGTGGCCTACATGTGCCTTTCTGCTGTTGTATTCTGCACAGGAAGTATGCCACATGTAGGGCCACAGGAGAGACACTTCAGCAAATGTGGTGAAGTTCTGACCATATCTATCACACAGCTAGCTTTTGTTCTGCAGAACAATGAGAACACCTGGAGCCAGTAAATGGTATGATTTAAATTTGAAAACAGCTCCCTAGAATGTGCTGAATCCATTCCCAGTTAACTAGCAGGAGAACATCACCATTCAGTGTTCTGGGTCCATCTGTTGGCAATATGATGATGGAAACAGCTTTTTAAATGCTATTTTCAATAAGCTGTCACACAACAGCTTGTTCCAACAATAATCCAATACCTTTCTGTTTGCTTGCCACCTACTATAAAAAACAGCTTAGAGGGGAGGAGGCATTTCAGCACTATACTGATGTAGGGTGGGAGGGACAGAGAGACTGCAGGAACAAGCAGAATGTGAAACAAGTATAAAAATAGAAAAGGGGAAGAAGCTGTTATTTCAGACCCCCTGAAATCTAGATTTAAACCAGAATGTGCAATCCAGCCTCCTGTAGCGTCAAAGAGGGATGGCCTCTTATTTTAGACCCCCCTGAAATCTAGATTTAAACCAGAACATACAATCTGACCTCCTGTGGTGTCAAAGAGGGATGTTCTGCAGCAGTCAGTCATTACGACTGTTGCACATTGTCAGCCGTAGAAACCAATGGCTGCCGGAGAGGAATGGAAGTAGCAGCAGCTTCATCTTTAATCCTGCAAGACCTTCTTATCTGTGCACTCCAGTGAGTACTGACAGGAAGATCTACCTCCATCACAGTAATATGCCCACTTGTGTGGCACCAAAACCAACCTGTTCCATCCAATTCTTACCAAAATATCAGATCCCCACCAGCTTACCGCTCAAGTACAAGAGATGTCAGGCACATACAAAGCCTGCATTCACAGGGATCAAAGAGGCTCAGCTGCAGAGTTCAGCTCAGCATCAAAGAACATAGAGCTGCATTTGAACTCAGTAAGTGGTAGGAGAGGAGTAGAGAGGGTTTTTTTTGGTTCACATAAAAAAAAGGTCTACAATTAGTTAGTTCAGTGTGTAGTTGTCACAGCCAGCTCTGGCAAACCTAATGTCATGACTCTTCAAGGAGGCAAGTAGAAAATCTCCTGCAGTTTCTTCTAACCTGTGTTATCCTATGATCCTAAAATGAACTCCTTTCTGTGGATTACCTCTAAGATTTAATTATTTTAAAGCTTTTATTTCAAAAGGCCTTAATGAATTACAAAAGGAATTCAAGCTTTTCCACACAGTGTCTCGTTTACCAAGTGTTGTTAGAACTACATATAGTTAAGAAGGATGAAAGTTGAGAAAGCAAACTAACCAAGGCATGAAACATGATGGGACCTTGCAAATGGAGATACAGAAAGAAGAAAGAAAATCTGACAGAGTGACAGGGAGTTAATACTGATATAATTAGAACATAAACTTGGGAGAAAACTCTTTGTACATAAAAAAAAATCTAAGTAATTGTGGTGGGTTGAACTGAATCTGTTGATGATATTCAACACCATGCTGTCATCACACCAGCTTCAAAATGCAAGTGCTGCCTGGAGCAAAGTGGCATGGGGCTTGAAGTTCACATTGCAACTGGCTACTGCTGGTTTCTGGGCTTTTTTTGGAGTGTTGGTCTCTACCTCTAGGCCTGCTGCTACATGGTTGTGTGGGGGAGCCATTTTTATCACTGGCTTTTGTTGCTGCTTCTGCATTTTGCTGTGCTTTTCTGGTGTTCAAGAAAAAAAACTGAACGAGGCACTTCGTGCCATGGCCAAGCTGACCAGATAGGGCTGGGTGCTAGGTTGGACTGGATGATCTTGGAGGTCTCTTCCAACCTGGTTGATTCCATGATTCTATGAAACAGGCTGAGGTAACTGGGAACTGGATTCTCTTCCAGTAAAACTCTTGATCTCAACCCAGAGTGTTTGGAGTGGGGTCTTTTTTTGTTACTTCCCCTCTGTGTAGGGGGAGGGGGAGTTGGGAAAGTAAGCTGCTGTGTTAACCCAGGATGCAATTATATGAAGACTTCTTTCATCATCAGTGCTCCAAGAAAATGTACTGGCAACTCTCTACCCGTGGAGCTCATTTCTAACACATTTTACCTGCTCCAGCTCTCAAGACTGCTTCTTAAGTACAAAAAAAAATATTCCATGTTCAGTGTATCTGCCTTTGACCTGTTCATATGTGTATAATGACAACATCCTCCTAGAATACATGCACTACAGCCTGCTTTTAAGATGAAAAATGCAACTACTAAGAGGTGATCACCTACCTGAGGACGTATAACCTTCACTATGTTTTTAAGTGCAGTGTCTGGTGATGGAGGAGAGCAGTCAGGTGTTGGGCCCGTGGAGCTGTTTCTACGGTTACCAGATCCTGGTGCAGTAGTTGCTACTTGAGGTGCATTATCTGGGAATAAAAACAGCATTTATGTGAACTTACAAATACTTCATACGTTTTAAAATGACAAAAAAAAAAAGGGTTTTGAAAACAGAATGCTGCTCAGAACATTATTTCAACTTAGATTTCACTTATGGGAGGCTTTGTATGGTAAGGAATATACTGTATATGTATCTACACTTAGTTTGTCAGGCTATAGATTCATTCTGTGCTAGGGCAGGAGACAGCACTCTCTTAACCCCTAAATAAAATGAGGCACAAACTAAATACAAATATTTTAGTTTCATTACATTGAATTACTGATTTTGAATCCAAGTGCTTGAGTACTGTGTGCTCAATTCAGGAGAGATGTTGAGATACTGGAAGGTGTCCAGAGAAGGATGACAAAGCTGGTGAGAGTCCTGGAACACAAACCCCATGAGGAGAGGCTGAGGGAGCTGGGGGTGTGCAGCCTGCAGAAGAGGAGGCTCAGGGCAGAGCTCATTGCTCTCTACAACTACCTGAAGGGACATTGTAGCCAGGTAGGGGTTGGACTCTTCTGCCAGGCAACCAGCAATAGAACAAGGGGACACAGTCTCAAGTTGTGCCGGGGGAGGTCTAGTCTGGATGTTAGGAAGAAGTTGTTGGCAGAGAGAGTGATTGACATTGGAATGGGCTGCCCAGGGAGGTGGTGGAGTCTCTGTCCCTGGAGGTGTTCAGGAAAAGCCTGGATGAGGCACTCAGTGCCATGGTCTGGTTGACTGGCCAGGGCTGGGTGCTAGGTTGGACTGGATGATCTTGGAGTTCTCTTCCAATCTGGTTGATTCTATGATTTAAAGTACTATCATTACAACAAGGATGACTTCCAAGGAAGCTTTCTAAAGGAGCTCAAACCTCATCCTGAAAAATCCCAACATGTGCCACTCAGTTCAACATGTTATACAAACACATACCTGCCTTAGAGCATGTCAGAAGCCATCAACAACTTTCCTGGACACTATTAGCACCATAAGTGATCAGTAAGGATAAATTACATGACAACATACTCTTTTCCTCAAGTGAAACTTCACTCTGCACTGCAGTAACTACCTTGCTTTCAGTGTCTCAGCTGTATAACCTACAGCAGGCTTATAAATGTCTACACACCTGCAGGTACTTGGGAAGCTGCTGCTTGGCCAGATTTTGTAATGCTGTTACCATTTCATGGCACTTTGAAGGACCATTAAAGGGCTTTAAAATATCATTGTTGCTTTCTCTAAATGCTCTTAATGCTCTTGGAACCATGTAAAGTTAGTGAAAATCAGGTCAGAGGATATAGAAAGGACTATGAAATAAGGCACAGCTTCCAGCTGTGATGGTAACCAAGCACCAGAATGACTTAGCAGGAGGCCAAAAGCTCCACATGACTTCATGCTTTTAGAATTCTATTGGTAAGGAAATGCCTTAGTTCAGATTCTGGGGGAAATGCTACTGCCTGTGCACAGTTATGGTGGTCTTTACAGGACAGATGAATTTACAGAGGTCCTTTCATGGTGGGTCACAAAGACATGCACTCCACCTTCCCAAACATGCTACAGTACCTGCAGGTCTGCATTAAGACAATGATTATTTGTAATGTCTATCATTGTATTTCCTCTCTCTAAATATAATTCTGTATTTTCTCTCCAAACTGATTTGAGAGTTTAATTTCTGTCAGTTCTCTTTACGAAACCACAACAATATTGTGCCAAACTGTAAATATAAACCTGCATTCCTTAACTTCCAGCTGGCAGAGTCAAGTCTGGGGGAGGCTCAGGGGTGACTTCATTGCTGTCTACAACTATCTCAAGAGAGGTTGTAGCCAGGTGGGGTTGGGCTCTTCTGCCAGGCAACCAGCAACAGAACAAGGGGACACAGTCTCAAGTTGTGCCAAGGCAGGTCTAGGCTGGATGCTAGGAGGAAGCTGTTGGCAGAGAGAGTGATTGGCATTGGAATGGGCTGCCCAGGGAGGTGGTGGAGTTGCTGTCCCTGGAGGTGTTGAAGAAAAGCCTGGATGGGGCACTTAGTGCCATGGTCTGGTTGACTGGCTAGGGCTGGGTGATAGTTTGGACTGGATGATGTTGGAGGTCTCTTCTGATTCTATGATTTCATAAGAGGAGGGGAGTGTGGGTAACTCCCAAACCATCACAACAGGAAAGAATTCCTGTTAATCCTCTTCAATGATAGGTTACTGAAGTCCCACCAGAGAAGCACTGAACTGAGAGGAGCATTCTTGGAATGAAAATTTATCAGAAGACATTGAGAGAAAAAAGGGAGACTACCTGTCTCATTAGATATGGCTGGGAAAAACATCCCCAGCTACTGTGTGTACATAAACACATAACTCTTCAGGCCACAGCCTCAAAGATTAGTCAGTCATAGAATCAATCATGGAATTGTTTTGGTTGAAAAAGACCTCTAAGATCATCAAGTCTTCCTTTCCAAGCAAAACAAAGTGTTAATACAAAAAAGGATGATGCTTTCATAGAATGGTTAAGGTTGGAAGAGACCTCAAGGATCATCCAGTTCCAACCCCCGTCATAGGCAGGGAAAACTCCCACTAGAACAGGTCACTCAAGACCTCATCCAACCTGGCCTTCATGGAGGGAGCAGCCACAGTCTCCCTGGGCAACCTGTGCCAGCATCTCACCACCCTCACTGCAAAGAACCCTTTCTTAACATCTAGTTTGAATCTCCCCTCTGGCAGTTTAAACCCATTACCCCTTGTCCTGTCATTACAAGTCCTTGTCAATAGTCCCTCCCCAGACTTCCTGTAGCTCCCTTCACATACTGGAAGACCACTACAAGGTCTCCTCCAAGCCTTCTCTTCTCCAGGCTGCAGTGTCCCAACTGTCTCAGCCTGTCCTCATAGCAGAGCTGCTGCAGCCCTCTCAGCATCTTTGTGGCCTCCTCTGGACTTGCTCCAACAGTTCCATGTCCTTCTTGCACTGGGGGCTCCAGAACTGCACACAGTACTCCAGGTGGGGTCTGCCAAGAGCAGAGTAAAAGGGGAGAATCCCCTCCCTTGCCCTGCTGGCCACGCTGCTCTTGCTGCAGCCAAGCACAGAGTTGGCTGTCTGAGCTTTGCAGAAAAAGAGGCAATGATAATAAAAACCCAAGTCTTTTTCTTTGAAACAAAGACCCCAGAAAAGAATTCAGCTGCTCAGTATTCCATGCCTTCTGCCCTTTCTCTAGGGAATAAAGTGTCTGGCATGTAATGGTGTCTTGTAAACAATTTCTTCAGCGTGGACAGCTGTTTATTTTCACAGTGGGGTCTAACCATTAGGCAACAAATAATGATTTGCTCCCTGGGTCTGCTCTATCAGATACAGAATATCACCATCAAATTAGTTCCTGCAACCTATTTGGGCAACTTCTCTGTTTATGTATTCAGCACTCAGTTTCATTAGGAATTGATTTGAATATGTGTCCTTTTGTGATGAAATGGTGTAATAATTACATTTTCATCTTCTTTCTCAGGTAACAAAACTGAAGTGAACACCACAATGGTAATACTCTAAGTTTCAGTGGAGCTTTTCATGGCAAAAAGAATTTTGGAAGTAGAGACTTTACCAAATTTACCTAGCAAAGATTAGCTCCTGGGATGAATTTGTGAGAGGTGCTATAGACAGGGCCAGCAGGGAAGCATTTGTGGTTGTCATTCTCTTCTGGTTCCTGAATTAAGCTGCAATAAATGAAGAGATGCTCCTGTCCAAGCCAAATAATACCAGGCTTCAGGGATCATCTGGCAGCTATAATTCACTGAACTGCAGGATACTCTAACAATATTCCTTCCTGTTGCCATCATACCTGAGAAACTGTCAAAAGGATTCTGTAATGGAAGCTCATTATGATTTTTTTTCATTGTTACTGAGGGTTTTCCATCTTCCACTTCCTTCATTTGAAGGCAATGGAAAAAGATAATTACATATCTGTGCATGCATATATTTTTTATATATATATATATACACACTCTCTCTCTATACATATATACACATATATATATAGATATCACAGAATCATAGAATCAACCAGGTTGGAAGAGAACTCCAAGATCATCCAGGCCAACCTAGCACCCAGCCGTAGCCAGTCAACCAGACCATGGCACTAAGTGCCTCATCCAGGCTCTTCTTCAACACCTCCAGGGACGGGGACTCCACCACCTCCCTGGGCAGCCCATTCCAATGCCAATCACTCTCTCTGACAACAACTTCCTCCTAATATCCAGCCTTGACCTCCCCTGGCACAACTTGAGACTGTGTCCCCTTGTTCTGTTGCTGCTTGCCTGGGAGAAGAGACCAACCCCACCTGGCTACAGCCTCCCTGCAGGTAGTTGCAGACAGCAATGAGCTCTGCCCTGAGCCTCTTATTCTCCAGGCTGCACACCCCCAGCTCCCTCAGCCTCTCCTCACAGGGCTGTTCTCCAGGCCCCTCACCAGCTTTGTTGCCCTTCTCCAGACACCTTCCAGCATCTCAACATCTCTCTTGAATTGAGGAGCCCAGAACTGGACACAGCACTCAAGGTGTGGCCTGAGCAGTGCTGAGTACAGGGGCAGAAGAACCTCCCTTATCCTGCAGGCCACACTGCTCCTGAGCCAGGCCAGGATGCCATTGGCTCTCTTGGCCACCTCTCTTGGAGGTGTTTAAGGAAAGATCCTATGTGGCACTTTGTGACAATGGCTAGTTGATCTGGTGGTGTTAAGTCATAGGTTGGATTTGATGATTGCAGAGCTCTATTTCAGTCTCTATAATTCTGTTTGAGTCTGTGATTGCTTGAAAGGAGATCAGGTTTTCAGGCTTGCAAGGTGGAGTTTCTCAAAATCTAGCTACATTTCAGTGAGCATGATAAATTCCTTTCTGAGTCAATGACAATCCACTAAAAGACTACTAATTAGAATCTAGAATATAGTCTATATTTATATATGTTACCCAGAAAACATTAGGTCACACAAACAAGCCTTAAGCTTCATTAATTATACAAAGATATCCATTAGCTAGCTCAGACACCTCTGTTGTGGACAAACAGGGCAAGATTCAACTGCCAAAACATTGTTAGCTAACAGCATCTCAGTGGTCTAAGGAAATTCAAGGCATCTGCAAGAGGCTTGCAGGAAGTATGGAATTTCAGTGCCTTTCTAAAACATCAGCTTGGAACTTGGAACACCCAAATGCTTATATGTCAATAGACAGCTAGGTATGAGCAACTGGATCAAGGTCCTAAAGTGATGAGGGATGAATCTCAACACACATCTTAAAAGCTGTGATCATTGCTCCCAAAAGGCCTTTTAAGCAAATGTTATTTATTTTATTTCTAGTCTCATGGTATACACTGACAGTAATTAATCACTGTAGGACAGGGCTGAGTGTTAGCTTGGACTGAAAGATCTTGGAGGACTCTTCCAACCTGGTTGATTCTATTCTATGATTTTTTTTTCTGCTGTGTATAGGCTAAGAGAAGATCAGCAAAAAAGGGGAGTGCAAAGAGTTGTTATAAATGGATATGGTGACTACTTTACACTTGTAAGAGTAATCCAGATTTGAGTCTAGAAGGATCAAAATTAAAGCAAATCTTGCTTTATTCTAGTACATTGCAGGAGATTCTTTTACTGCTATCTTCTCCTAAGATATTGGACAAAACCAAACAACTATTTCACTGAACCTATAAAAAATACTACATTGGGAACTCTGCCTTTTACTGTGCTGGCATTGGTAGTCAGTGGGTGATTGTCTTCTTTAATATGGTATACCACCTAGAGGAAAAAAGTCCCTATGGCTTGTAATAGGTCATAGCACCACAGTCCAGCAAGTGTTTAATCAAACTTTTCATCCCCCTACTCACACACTGTGAGGACAAACTGCTCACTGGGACTGCTGTAACAGACACTCCATATGTATAATGGCACAATATTAACTCTGGGGCAGATACCAGATACATCAAGCAGAACAATTCCTATCACATCTCAGCAAGCAAAATATCAAAAGCCAAAAGTCAGCTCACGTTCCAGAAATATAGTTACAATCACATTTCACCTTAGAAATAACCCTTCACAATGGAACACACACTTCATCTGTAGTTTTCCCCTTTACAGAAACATGCTATTATCCTTCTCAGAAATCTACAATTATGTCTGTATTAGCTGTTTCTGAGGAGGTTTTTGTTATTTCTACAATTCAATGGAAATGGATCAACAGATCACAGCAGTTGATCCTCATGACACTTCATTTGGAGTATATGTGGGTTTGACTCTTTTAGGATACAGCATCTTATTTATTCTACCAATCCCCCCCACTGTACCTGTACCTCAAAGCTTCCAGAAGCACTCTATACTTTTGTTGCCCACCTGAAAAAGAGCTTTGAGATCCCTTCCTACCTCTAACATGATGTGATTCAGATGAAAAAGGAATCTGTTTTTTTGGTGTTCTAGTAATAATCTGGAATCAGAATAAAGCTACACAGTCTCAAGTTGTGCCAGGGTAGGTCTAGGCTGGATATTAGGAAGAAGTTCTTCACAGAGAGAGTGATTGGCATTGGAATGGGCTGCCCAGGGAGGTGGTGGAGGCACCATCCCTGGAGGTGTTCAAGAGAAGACTGTCTGAGGCACTTAGTGCCATGGTCTGGTTGATTGGTTAGGGCTGGGTGCTAGGTTGGCCTGGATGATCTTGGAGGTCTCTTCCAACCTGGTTGATTCTATGATTCTATGATCTGATGGTGTACACAAATACATATGTTACAACTAAAACCTCTGAAAATACAGTACTAGACTCAAACAAAATACTTAAAGCACAAACCCCCAAACACTGTGAGCTCACAGAGCTTTGCACTACAACCTCAGGGCTTGGATAGATTTGTACACTGCAAGAAAAACAGGGGTGGAAAATGAATGTTCACATACACACATATGCATAAACACCTGCACATACCTACAGACAACAACTTCAAAGGCATCCTATTACTAGATAATAACTTCTGTTATTCCACAAGATCTACTCAGTGTGGAAGATGTTTCCAAGCATTTGAAGCTAGGCCTACATCTCTTTCAGACACTGCAGCAGGACAGTGGGAACAAAGCTTTGGTGTTATGGGGGATCAAATGTATGGTACAGAGGTGCAAAGTTCTGAAAAGAACAATGGTAATGCTCATCATCTGTCTTGGACACAGATATTCATAACCACAACAGAAATCCTAGAGGAGTTCAAAAGGCAAAACCAAGGAAACCAAGTTCTTTGTGGAGCATCAGTGACTGAACTGCCACACATCACAGGCTCACGGGATGTTAGAGGTTGGA
Source organism: Pogoniulus pusillus (assembly GCF_015220805.1). Lineage (NCBI taxonomy): Eukaryota > Metazoa > Chordata > Aves > Piciformes > Lybiidae > Pogoniulus > Pogoniulus pusillus. The sequence goes on from NC_087278.1 coordinate 4,394,308, forward strand.
AGGGACCCAAGGAGATCACTGAGTCCAACCCCCCTGCAGGGTTGGACTCGATGGCAGGACAGCAGGACAATACTACCTAACACAGATCACACAGGAACACATCCACACAGGCCTTGAAAGTCTCCAGAGGAGATGACCCCACAACTTCTCTGGGCAGCCTGTGCCAGTGCTCTGGGACCCTTACAGTAAAGAAGCTCCCTCTTGTGTTGAGGCAGAACCTCTTTTGCTGCAACTTACACCCATTGCTCCTTGTCCTGTCCCAGGGAGCAGTGAGCAGAGCCTGTCCCCCACTCCTGGCAGCCTTCAGACACTTATAAACATTTATCAAATCCCCCCTAAGTCTTTTCTTCTCCAGACTAAGCAGCTCCAGGTCCCTCAGCCTCTCCTCATCAGCCATGCCCTCCAGTCCCCTCATCATCCTTTTAGCCCTCTGCTGGACCCTCTCCAGCAGATCCCTGTCCCCCTTCAACTGGGGAGCCCAAAACTGAACACAGTATTCAAGATGAGGTCTCATCAGGGCAGAGTAGAGGGGAAGAGAACCTCCCTTGATCTGCTGGACACATTCTTTTTAATACACCCCAGGATCCCATTGGCCTTCTTGGCCACAAGGGCACATTGCTGTGCCATGGGTAACTTGTTAGCCACCAGGACCCCCAGGTCCCTCTCCACAGGACTGCTTTCCAGCAGATCACCTCCCAGCCTGTACTGGTGGAGTTTATTATTCCTCCCCAGATGCAGGACTCCACACTTGTCCTTGCTGAACTTCATCTGGCTCATCTCCTATCAGAGGTCATAGCCAATAGAAGGGTTAGTTTCATGGACTGGCTAAGAAACCAACCAAGACATTTCAAAAGACCAGATGGAATAGTGACTAACAGAATCAGTAGGTAGCTACACTGGATCCACAGAGAGAACAATTGGACTAAACTGTCTGAATTTGCTCCTTTGAACTCCCTTTGTTTCCCACACACTTAAACCTGAAGAAGCATTTGTTCTGAGCAGGACTGTAAATATATGTCTGCAACTGTCACGTTGAAAGCACTTGGAGCTATAACTGGCCCAGTCTGGGATGTAGCTGCTATTTCAGGATGGTGTTTGGAATTAATTACCAGTGAAGTGCATTCCAGTGGCAGCAGGGGGTCTACCGAGTTGTTCCTGCATCATCCACGAGAGTTGTATGTGAGTATTATCAACTCTTTACTTCCTCCAATCACCCACCTGCACAAACAGACTTTGGAACTGCTTCAAGCTTGCATAACCCTCTAATACCAGGCAACTGTCTGGAAAAACATCTCTCATTAAGTACTAATGAGAGATGATGGGTGATTTCCACCATTTCCTGAGCAACCTTCAGAGACTGCCTCTGCAAGCTGCTGATGTCTAATTGAGCATTCAAAAACAACACTACACAGTTACCATGCACTTGTTTTTCCTGTGTGGAATGGGCTTTTTGTTGGCTTTTCTGTACTTAAAAATGTCTCTAGTGAAAGGGCTGCACTTGCCTAGAAGGTACTTCATGGATTTCTACCTTTGCCTTGTCTCAGCACATAGAATCAGTCAGGGCTGGAAGGGACCACAAAGATTATCTAGTTCTAACCCCCCAGCCATGGGCAGGGACACCTCACACTTAGATCAGCCTGCCTAGAACCTCATCTAGTTTGGCCTTAAACAACTCCAGGGATAGGGCTTCCATCACCTCCCCAGGGAACCCATTCCAGGGTCTCACCACCCTCATGGTGAAGAACTTCTTCCCAACACCCAGTCTGAATCTACCCATTTCTAGCTTTGTTCCATTCCCCCTAGTCTTATCACTACCTGACATCCTAAGAAGTCCCTCCCCAACTTTCTTGTAGGCCCTCTTAAGATACTGAAAGGCCACAGTAAGGTCACCTCAGAGCATTTTCCTCTCCAAACTAAACAGCCTCAACTCCCTCATAGTCATCATGTTTCTGGACATTCAGTGGCAAGCACAGGGGGTAGTCACAGGTGCCAAAATAGTTCTGTTTATTTCGTTCACTGAACACTGAAGTGCCCACTGGATTTGTGAAAATCCCAAACAACAAACCAGTAAAATATACTTCAAAAAACCACAGATCATAGAATCAAGCAGGTTGGAAAAGACCTCTAAGATCATCCAGGCTAACCTAGCACCCAGCCCTAGCCATTCAACTAGACCATGGCACTAAGTGCCTCAGCCAGGCTTTGCTTCAACACCTCCAGGGACAGTGACTCCACCACCTCCCTGGGCAGCCCATTCCAATGCCAATCACTCTCTCTGCCAACAACTTCCTCCTAACACCCAGCCTATACTTCCCCCAGAACAACTTGAGACTGTGTCCCCTTCTATTGCTGGTTGTCTGGGAGAAGAGACCAACCCCACCTGGCTACAGCCTCCCTTCAGGTAGTTGTAGACAGCAATGAGGTCACTTCTAAGATAGATAATGAGGATGCCTGTGCTTGTTTTTCAATTTAACTCATCAAGGAGAGGCCACTGGATGCTATCATAAGCATGGCTCAGCATTTCACAAGGCTTTTGCTGTAAACCCAAGAGGACAGCCAAACTGTCTTGTGCAGAAGTATTACACTATTGCAACTGATAATTAGTGAATTAGGCTATATTTTTCGATTATCTCAGCACAAAACCTGCAAAAGGTGATGAGAGTAAGAGCTCTCAAATGACTTTAAAAATACTGATTATAGCCAAGCAACCAAGCATCAAGCACAGTTAATAAATAATTTAAGCAGTCTTGAAGATATACTTTCCAATATGCATCTGTCTTTAGTTGCAACAAAAAACAGTTTATGGACAAAACTATATTTTCTTAAGCTTCAGTTCTTTTGACCTATCAATTAGCTAATAAAGGTCTTTATCAGGATGCTGCAGTCCAAAAGCTAACCAAAATGTCTTAAAGCCAGAGAGCTAGAAATGAAGCTTTTAAATTTTTCAGTATCCAGTATCAGGGGAAGTATAGGATGGATGTTAGGAGGAAGTTCTTCACAAAGAGAGTGATTTCCCATTGGAATGGGCTGCCCAGGGAGGTGGTGGAGTCACTGCCCCTGGAGGTCTTCAAGAAAAGCCTGGACGAGGCACTTAGTGCCATGGTCTGGTTGATTGGCTAGGGCTGGGTGCTAGGTTGGACTGGATGATCTTGGAGGTCTCTTCCAACCTGGTTAATTCTATGATTCTCACTTCATTCCTCTTTATCCTTGAAGTATCTATTTTTTGGGTTTGCAGCTTCACAGAATCATAGAATCAACCAGGTTGGAAGAGACCTCCAAGATCATCCAGGCCAACCTATCAGTCCTACCTTCAGAGAGCTCAGTTCTCACTCTATGCTCTACTCTCTCACTTTCCATTTTTGTATTTAATATTTACATAGAAGAAAATATTTTGTTGCAGACTCAAAATGTACATTGGATCCACCATAACAGTATTCTCCTTAAGCATAAAGAATTAGTCCAGCACATACCATGCACTAATAATACCTTGTCTTAAAAGTCTTTGCTTGTCATTGTGAAAGCAACAGAAACCCACCTGTATCACAGTGTCCCAGCTATCTACTCCAGTGTGTTGCCCTGATCATTTCCAAATGATTTGAGAAAGAGAAAGGGGAACATTGTTGGTAATTTTGGAATGACACAATCCAGCTAATTTTGAGTCATTACAGCACTGGTGGTTTTAGCAACTAGAAAAAAAAAAAAACCCAAACACTTCATTGCATTTTTAATCCCCAAATGATCTTTTTTTATAATTAACATGTCATAATTAAGTGGAAGTACAGGGGGTTGGCCAATTTTTTTGTGTGTGCTGGTTTGAGGATAACTGGAATATTTTACTGAGAGAAATTAAATCCTCAGCTGTGAGAAGAAAGAAAAGAAACCCAAACAACAGTAGCCTGTATCACTCATTCTTCTGCCAAGAAACACAACTAGTCAAAACTTAGATAAGACACACACTTCTCAGTTAGCTCTCAGTTCTGTTCCTTCTCTCTTGAGGTCTGGGTCTGTGCGGTTGACTCTGCCTTAACTCTCTAATCCAACCAAACCCTTTTTTCCCCCCTCTAACCTCCTTGTTGTCTTATTGACATCTCACCTCAGATCTCTCCAGATTTATCACTTGAGATATATGGGGATTGGTCTGGTTATTTCTGAAGGGAGGAGTGGAGGAGGTTTGGGCTGGGAGCCTCCTGGCAATCTGATTTCTGGGAGAGTTATTGTGTTTCTCTATTACTTTTAACTTGTATATAACTGTAAATATTGTGTGTAAATATGCTTGTAAATTATGCTAAACTACAAATATAGCTTCATTCCTTAACTTCCAGCTATCTGAGTCTAGGCTGGGTGATTTCAATGGGGGCTGGGGGGAGGTAACTCCCAAACCATCACATCATGGAGAAAAAAAAAACGTTGCACAAAATTGTTCAGCATTCCTTAACTTCAAGGCTTAAAACTACAGCAAAGCATTGAAACTAAGTTGAACTGGAATACAGGTAAGAATTCAGTCAAAACAAAAAGGCAAGACTCACAGAATTGCTGTCACTGCAAGAGCTCATAACCTCTACCAACTTCCTATTGCAAATGTCATTATTCCATTAGAAAATGAGTCACAAAATCATTCTGCCCTGTGCTTATTAGGCTGATATCTAGCAGATGGAAAAATAGTTGATAAAAGGTATTGATTTTTGTTTGCAAGAGCTTCACAAGCCACAATGTCATTCAATTTATCAAGGCCAAACCATTGCTGAAGTGATTATAAGTTAGATGAGGAAAAAAAAAACAGAAAAGAAGAAAGTTTGTATAATTGATCAGGGGGAAAAAGATATTTTTTGCCAATTTTACAATATTCAGACTGTTGTGGGTTTGCAAAAAAAATCATAATGCAAAAATAAATAAATAGGTGCCAAAATAATGAAAATTATCTTGGAGAAAAATGTTTCAATCCCAGAACTTCTAATAGGAAACCAGTTTTAATTGTGCTATGTTTTTCAGTATGTTCCAGCAGGGAGGGAATGACATCTGAAAGGAGGACACCGAATGAACAGCTGGAACTGGAGTGGGCAGAATATTTTAGTAACAGTTGTTTTTTAACACCCTTATGGAGAACAAATAATACTGCACACAATGATGTATGATATTAGGGAAAGATAACACACCCTGCCCTGCAGCAAGAAAATATGAAATGATCTTTCTGAAGCATTTCCTTGCTTTCTGAAAACAATAAAGCAACCAAGTGTGAAAAATATTCTTTCATTTGTTTTCTTCTAACTAGGCAGCGTTTGAAGGCATATCAGAAAAAAAAAAAAAGAAGCTAAAGAGCAGTTTGATGTCTCATTGCTGTGGAAAATTAGTCTATCATTAGCTGTTGGTAAATAAAAGCTGCAGTTAGATCATAGAATCATAGATCATAGATCATAGAATCAACCAGGTTGGAAGAGACCTCCAAGATCATCCAGGCCAACCTAGCACCCAGCCCTAACCAATCAACCAGACCATGGCACTAAGTGCCTCATCCAGGCTTTTCTTGAAGACCCCCAGGGACGGTGCCTCCACCACCTCCCTGGGCAGCCCATTCCAATGGGAAATCACTCTCTCTGTGAAGAACTTCTTCCTAACATCCAGCCTATACCTACCCTGGCACAACTTGAGACTGTGCCCCCTTGTTCTATTGCTGGATGCCTGGGAGAAGAGGCCACCCCCCACCTGGCTACAATGCCCCTTCAGGTAGTTGTAGACAGTAATAAGATCACCTCTGAGCCTCCTCTTCTCCAGGCTGCACACCCCCAGCTACCTCAACCTCTCCTCATAGGATTTGTGCTCCAGGCCCCTCACCAGCTTTGTTGCCCTTCCCTGGACATGTTCCAGCACCTCAACATCTTTCTTGAATTGAGGAGCCCAGAACTGGATGTCTGTGGATTGGCAATACCAACCCATTCCCATCCTGTTTTGATATATAGCAAAGTCTTGTAGACTTCAGATTTCTTCTTCAGGTGGCACCAAAGTGAAAATGAAAAAGAACAGAAATGAAATCTCTGTAACATAACAGAAATTAAATCTCTGTGACATAACAGAAATGAAGTCTCTGTAACATAACAGAGGGAAACTTTCTGGCAGCAAGCTATGCGCTGCCATCGGGAATAGCAGATGTGAAAAGCGAGACAGAAGTAGAGAAAATGGATGTAAATTGATGTGTTTTTAGGTTAAAATGAAACAAGAGGGAAAGTTGTTTGGGTTAGTTGCTTTTTTTTTTTACAGAAGGCAACACTGATGATCATCATTTGGCACTAATGTTTTTCTATTTTTTACTCCTCTCTGACACAGAGCAAAACAAATAAATCTGTTCATTATGCACAAAAATTGCTTTTATTTTACCAATTGCTTAATATTTCCACAAATATTTTGATTTTCACCAAATTTAGGAAGCTATGCCAAGATTTCTGCTTTCCAAATGTACTGAAGTTATTGGAGAATTTGGCTGGGTTTGGGTTTTCTTTTTAATTCATTAAAAACATCATGTTCTCATGAAAAAGTGAGCTCCCAAGAGGACACAAATGAAATATTAGATACAGTAAGTGAAGTTCTTCACAAAATCACCACATCTAAATTGTTAATTATTGGATGATACAATGATTTTTTCTTACCCTAAAAGTACTGTTTTAGATCAAGGACACAAAGCTGTGTGGTGCAGTGGACTCACTTGAGGTAAGAGTTGCCATCCAGAGGGACCTCAACAGGATTGAGACGTGGGCTAGAGTCAAAGTGCTGGGTCCTGCATCTGGGTTAGGCCAACCCCAGGCACAGATGCAAGCTGGTTGCAGGGCAGGTTGAGAGTATCTCTAAGAAGGAGATTTGGGTGTCTTGATTGATGAGAAGCTCAACCTGAGGCAGCAGTGCCCTCACACAGCCCAGAAGGCAAATCATATCCTAGGCTGCATCAAGAAGAATGTGGCCAGCAGGGCAAGAGAAGGGATTCCTGCAGGGCAGGTATCCTACAGTGCTAGTCTTTTGACCACTCTGGAGCTCAACTGACAGAGCAGGGAAGGGATTGAGTTCACATTTCTTGGTCCAGCAAAGAGCTGGGATGCAGATAGGATGCGAAACATTGAGACCAGCTCTGTACAGCATTCTCCTGCACTATGATACAGCTATAGACACTCACATTATAGCCAGGTACTTAGACCTCTCACTGTGATCCCCCACATCCCAGAAAAGTGCCCTGATACAAGACATACAAATAGAAAGGAATTGCCCAAGCCATCAGATTGAATCCCTGCATCACATACTAAAAATCTGTGCTGCATCTATTCAACATCCACAGCAAATCAGAAAACACTCCCTAATAAACTGCAGGAAACCTGCAACTTTTAATACAAAATATGAAAGAAGCCTGGAAAAAAAATGATACAAGAAGGAGGAGAGATCAGGAGTGTTGTTAATGTCATAGCTTTCTGTCTAGTTGATCCTAAGCTATATATATGGCAGTGTCTAATGATTAATCATTCTGAGTTGAACAGCATTATCATCTGAAATTGAGAGACCAAATAGTGCAGAAATTCATCTTCCATAGCTGAGTGTGGATTTCAAGACACTTCAGGGTTTTTTTACAGTACTTGAACCTTTTTGCATTACAGACATAAGTCAAGTGAAACACTAACTCTTGAGCATTGGAGCTCTCATATTTTAGGACTCAGTTTCATCTTAAAGCAAGATAAGACAACAAGAACAAAAAGTATAGAGTCAGTCAAGATAACTAAGTTCTAATATAAAGTAAGATTCAAGCTGAAAAGATTGTAGCAAATTCAGTTTAAGGTTTGTAGGAAATCCACAGGTGCACCAGGAGGCATATAATACAAGCTAAATCACAGAATGGTTTGGAAGGGATCCTGAAGATCATAGGATCAACCAGGTTGGAATTGATCTCCAAGTTCATCCAGTCCAACCTAGCACTCAGCCCTATCCAATCAACTAGACCATGGCACTAAATGCTCCATCCAGGCTTTTCTTGAACACCTCCAAGGAAGACCATCTAGTTCCAATTCCCCTGCAATTAGCAGAAACATCTTCCACTAAGCGAGGTTGCTCAAGGCACCATCCAACCTGGATTTGAATGCCAGTTTCATACAGTGCTATGTTCATTACACAATCTTATATTCCTCTGGAATATAGCAGGTGCATAGGAAATGTAAACAAATTAATGGTAAGATGAAGTTTTCCTGTTACTCAACATATTAGCAATTTGATGGGACTTTTATAGCCATTTTATTCCTCATCTATCTACTGAATTATTGCTACTTATAAAAGGTAATATCACTTACATCTGCTCAATTATAAAACAACCTCAGCAGCATTCTGAAGCACAGCATTACTTACTAGAATGGAATATGTTGCATCCAGTCTGTGTATATGTCACAGAATCATAGAATCACAGAAAGTTAGGGGTTGGAAGGAACCTTAAAAGATCATTGAGCCCAAACCCTCTGCCAGAGTAGCATCACCTAGAGTATAGAATCATAGAATCAACCAGGTTGGAAGAGACCTCCAAGATCATCCAGTCCAACCTATCAACCAGCCCTACCCAGTCAACCAGACCATGGCACTAAGTGCCTCATCCAGGTCACAAAGGGATGCATCCAGATAGGTTTTGAATGTCTCCAAAGAAGGAGACTCCACAACCTCTCTGGGCAGCCTGCTCCAGTGCTCTGTCACCCTCACAGTGAAAATATTTTTCCTTATGTTCACATGGAACCTCCTATGCTCCAGCTGACACCCACTGCACCTTGTCCTGTCACTGGACATTGCTGAGCAGAGCCTGGCTCCATCCTCCAGTCACTCATCCTTCATGTATTTATAAACATGAATGAGGTCACCCCTCAGTCTCCTCTTCTCCAAGCTAAAGAGGCCCAGCTCCCTCAGCTTCTCCTCATCAGGGAGATGTGCCACACCTTTAATCATCTCTGTGGCTCTGTGCTGGACTCCTTCAAGCAATTCCCTGAGGTACTTCTTGAACTGAAGCGCCCAGAACTGGACACTGTTCCAGTTGTGGCCTCACCAGGGCAGAGTAGAGGGACAAGGGAACCTCTCTTGACTTACTAACCATAATCCTAATACACCCCAGGATGCCACTAGCCTTCTTGGCCAGAAGGGAACATTGCTGGCTTATGTCATCCCCAACTCAAAAGTACTTGCAAAGGACGCCTCAACAAAGAGCCACTTAACAAAGAAGAACCTCAAATCCTGCTAAATAATATTTGCATGTGGGCTTTAAAAATGCAAAATCCCTCACAATAATTATGTTCCTTAAATGTATTGTCTTCATTTGAAAGAGGGATTTTGTCAGACAGCATGCAGTCAAGTGTATAATGAGATCATTCTAGATGGTAATCACACCAGGATGGATGAAGCTGAGTGTTGGTCAGAATGCATGCACCTTAATGAGCACTCAGTTGCAAAAATTGCCCCAAAAATCCCACAAAAGCTAATTTCTTTCTTTTTTTTCCCAACTGTACTGTAATGAATAATAATAAACATCAGTGAATCACCAGAGACATGTTTAACATAGGACAAGCAGCAGCTTTTTCTCTCATGTTGCAGAGAAAATGGGAGCTAGTCCCTTTGGAAAGTGGAATTACTTTCATGACATCAACATATTTACTGGAACCTACCAGATGGGTGGAGACCTGCATATGTAATAATGAGCTGGCCACGTGGTAGCAGTCTTCCCCATGTGCTTTAACTTCAAAAATGACAGCTTCTTTAAAGAATAACATTTCACTCTTAAGGATGTTGTCAGAGGAGCATATGATGGGGAGCAATTATCTTAATTACATACTAAAAACCTCTTAGAGGGATGATAAGGTTGGAAAGGAAAGTACATTAGAGTTGTGATACACAAGGTTTGATGTGGCTTGTGCAACCTCTTATGCATATGCATTCTGAAGAAGTCTTTAATTAGGATTATAATACTGGTTCTCCACAAGAAATAGAACGAGGGGACAGAGTCTCAAGTTGTACTGGAGAAGGTCTAGGCTGGATGTTAGGAGGAAGTTATTCACAGAGAGAGTGATTGGCATTGGAATGGGCTGCCCAGGGAGGTGGTGGAGTCACTGTCCCTGGAGGTGTGGAAGCAAAGCCTGGATGAGGCACTTAGTGCCATGGCCTGGTTGACTGGCTAGGGCTGGGTGCTAGGTTGGCCTGGATGATCTTGGAGGTCTCTTCCAACCTGGTTGATTCTAAGACCTCTGCTGCATCAAGGACATAAAGGAGTAGGGCAAATGACATGGAAAGAAACCAAATTATGCTGCATGAGAAATAACATTACAAAACAACAGAGACGTGAAATACTTCCCCTAAGTATCAAACAGAAACTCCTCTGAAAATAGCAAAAGAGAAAGTTAAATGAGAGTTCCTAAAGCTGGACAATTTCAATCAGCAGCTCCATCTAATTTCTATTAGAGTTTTAGAAGATCTGGCAAGATGTTATCTCCACAACTGGTGCTATTTCTTAAGAGCACTTGGAATATTGTTAAAGCTTTAGAAGACTAAAAGGAAGCTAATGAGGTAGCCTTTGTAAGTTATAGGCTTTCATTCTGACACCAGCAATAATGGAATCACTGATATGGATCACCATCAATAATGAATGAAAGGGACACAGGTCATGCAAATTAGCATCACTTCAGGAAAAAAATGGATCTTACTCCTCTGGTTTCTAAATGGAATTATGAGTTTGTTTAATACAAGAATATAGAGTTAATTTGACATTCACTTTTATAATGCATTTGGGTGATTAAAATTAATTAGAGTGGTCTATATTTGCCACTGAGGTAATTAAAAGAAGTTAATAATGAATGGTTGCAGTTGTGTGTGCATGAGAAGTCTTCACTGTATATATCACTTACTTTTCTGCCCAGACTACTCAAATAAAACCTAAAAGAACATTTTCATCCACCTGTCATGGTTTAACCCCAGCCAGCATCTAAGCATCACACAGCCACTGGCTGACTTCTTCCATGCCACAGTGTGATGATTAAAAGAATTGGGAGTAAAAAGTGAAACTCATGAGTTAGGAACAGTTCAGAAATGAAAATATAATAATCCTAATCAATAACACTGGCAATGAAAAGCAAGACAGCTAGCCAGAACAGCTGCCAAAACATCCCTCCCTTTGGGGTTCAACTCCTTGTTTTGTCTTTGTCCTTTGCCTATGGGCAGCATATCAACAGAGGATGTTTTTAACAGAATCCCTGCCTCAGGTGTAACTGGGTAGAGTAGTTGCACCACAGCTATCTTTAAAACTGCTGACTTGGGAATTGCCAAGTGAAGTCCCTAAGTATTTCTCTAATTGCTCAGCTGAATTTTGCAGACAACACTGAGTTCTGCATTGCTACAGCTGAGGATGGCTCACTAAACCTCTTCCCAACCTGCAGCTACAATAAGGTAACAGAGCTGGTAAAAATAAGTCCCTGAACTAGAAAATCCTTATCCAAGGATACCTTTCATGTGGGTTACAGACAGCAATGTCTCTTCCTGTTATTGAGGTGCTGTATTAAATAAACCCTTCATTAATCTTCAAGGACAAATCAACTTCCACAAAGGAGGATTTTTCCCCCACAAATTATTCATAAAATCACAGTATCACAGTATCACCAAAGTTGGAAGAGACCTCACAGATCATCAAGTCCAACCCTTTACCACAGTGCCCAAGGCTAGACCATGGCACCAAGTGCCACATCCAACCTTGCCTTGAACTGCCCCAGGGACGACGACTCCACCACCTCCCCAGGCAGCCCATTCCAGTGCCCAAATCCAGAATTGGAGAAGTCCTCTGTAATTCCTAAAGATACTCAGTGACACCCTAAAATACTTTTAAGTAGTACTGGCCAACCTTAATCATCATTCCAAATCAAAGACGTAGACTGCTACCTGGTCTCACTTGTAGGGACTTTCTGCAGGAGCAACTATAGAGGCAGAATGATGTTAGGAGGAAGTTCTTCACAGAGAGAGTGATTTGCCATTGGAATGGGCTGCCCAGGGAGGTGGTGGAGTCACTGCCCCTGAAAGTGCTGAAGAAAAGCCTGCATGAGGCACTTAGTGCCATGGTCTGGTTGACTGGATAGGGCTGGGTGCTAGGTTGGCCTGGATGATCTTGGAGGGCTCTTCCAACCTGGTTGATTCTATGATTCTATAGTGGCTGTGGGCATACATTTAACCCCACTGGGGGAAAAAAATCATGTTTTTATTAACATTGCTCCTGCAATGTTGATTAGATTTTGTTCAATATTTCTACTCTGTGTGCAGGAATAGAGTATGGTACAAAATATCCAAGCTACCAAGGTTGCCAGCTACATCTGCAGGGGTCTTCAACAGCACAGGTCAAAACACAGCATGGCTCTTCACCTAAACTGCTACCAACACTTTAGATACTAGGTAACTGATCAAAACCAGACTGACTTCATGAAGATACCTGGCAATGGCCATTTTAGCATCAGAGTTACCCAGTGCCTTGAGCTTTAGGCCTTTATTAGAAGTTTACACCTTCTCTGAGATGATTTGTAGCTCTAGATCACACAATTTAATTACAACTTTAAGATAAAAAGGGTAATAATAATGCATGCCTTATGAATTCAGAACACTTTATGGCTCTCTTTCAAGGTTAAATATGTCATGTAATTATTTTTTTAATTGAAAGGCAGTCTAAAAATTAGAATTACTACTAGAAACATCCAATGTAAGGAATAAAGATACTGTTCTGGAGCAGCCCAGCAGAAAGATTAGTAGGATTCTTGAATCAATTTCCTTAGGAAATTAATTTTATGACATTGATTTGTGAAATTTAAATCCAAATTCATATTTTGCTTAGCAGAAAAATGCCTCAGTGCAGTATTTCAGAATCTTAACTGTTAGTTTAAAAGCAGAGATACTGAGACAGAGATGCTAACACACTCTGCCACCCTTGTCCTGTTAATCTAAGGTAGAAACAAACAGCTTAACCTGAACTCATACATACATGCAGTCTTATTTTAGTCTTAGATCAGGCAGATGCTTTAATAATATAACTGTTCTTCTGTTAGAAACCTACAAACAGACACAAAACCTCACACAAAAAAAGAATTTCAGAAGTGGAAGTAATAAACTTACTCATCAAGTAAGTTTACTCACCCTCAGCAAGTTCGCTGATGACACCAAGCTGTGTGGTGCAGCAGACAGGCTGGAGGGCAGGGATGCCAGCCAGAGGGATGTGGACAGGTTGGAGAGGTGGGCACAAGCCAAAATCATGAGATTCAACAACACCAAGTGCAGGGTCCTGAATCTGGGTCGGGGCAATCCCAAGCACAAATGCAGGCTGGGCAGTGAGTGGCTGGAGAGCAGCCCTGAGGAGAGGGACTTGGGGGTGCTGGTGGATGAGAAGCTCAGCAGGAGCCAGAGTGTGCACTTGCAGCCCAGCCTCTGGTTGGCTTTCTGGGCTGCATCAGGAGAAGTGTGGTCAGCAGGGTGAGGGAGGTGATTCTCCCCCTCTACTCTGCTCTGACCCCACCTGGAGTACTGTGTCCAGCTCTGGAGCCCCCATTACAAGAAGGATGTGGAGATGCTGGAGTGTGTCAGCAGCTCTGCTGTGAGCACAGACTGAAAGAGTTGGGGCTGTGCAGGCTGGAGAAGAGGAGGCTCCCAGGTGACCTTCTTGTGGCCTTCCAGTATCTGAAGGGAGCCTACAAAAAAGCTGGGGAGAGACTTTTTAAGCTCTCAGGGAGTGACAGGACTGGGGGGAATGGAGCAAAGCTGCAGGTGGGTAGGTTCAGCCTGGATGTGAGGAGGAAGTTGCTCATCATGAGAGTGGTGAGAGCCTGGAATGGGTTGCCCAGGGAGGTGGGTGAGGCCCCATGGCTGGAAGTGTTTAAGGCCAGGCTGGCTGAGGCTGTGGCCAGCCGGATCGAGGGTAGGGTGTCCCTGGGCATGGCAGGGGTGTTGGAACTAGATGATCCTTGTGGTCTCTTCCAACCTTGACTGATTCTACGATTCATGATTACTTTCCTTTCTGTTCAGTTTTTCTCTCTTACACCAAACAATCAGTTACCATTTGCTGCATGGGAGTTTTATCTCTACTATTCCCCCTACCAGTTCAATAATGAAACTACAAGAAACTAAAAAGAATCTGGAGAACTACAGAGCAGTCTGATGGTGCTGTTGTGTTTTTTTTCACCTAGTAGATCAGAGAATGGTGACTGGCAAGGTGACTATTCCCAGCCTGTTAGAAGTGTACTGGCAGGGCAGATATTTACAACATGCATCTCTACAGCTTGAAAGGCCAGCAAGAATGACCTTTCCTCTCCAGACAGGAAAGGAAAATATTCAGTCACTGAGTACAGTCAGTCTCATTTCTGCTGCCAAGAGGTAGTCATGCCCCAGACAGTGGAGAGAGTTGATCACTGTCCTGCCACCTAAGGAAAGAAGACTGACAGATGCAATTTTATGTTCAAAGTGCTGCCTCATGCTCTGAAAATATTTCTACACATGATGCAGTACAGCAATTTGAGGCAGTATTCCTAAAGTCAGCATGCCTCTGTGATACAAAATCAGGGAAATACAGGGGAAAGGCATGGAAATGAGATACTTGTTCTAAATGAATGAGCTCTGTAATCACACATAACTGATTCAAGCAATAAATCTATATGAAATGGCAGGCTGACATTCATGTACAATAATGCACAGTGTTAAGTACCTTAGGAGTGACATGGTTGACTTGATTTGAGCCATTTGCAGCGTAAGATAACAGCCAACATGATTACAGCTATGGCTTACAAGCCAGGCCAGTTATCTAACTACTACATTGGTAACTTCAAATAAAATCACATTTTGGGATCTGCTTATCTAAGCAGCCAAATGTTCTTCCCAATGTAATGCCAAGGAAAAGATCATAGTGGCATATGGAAAAGTAAGACAGAACAAACTACAGTCCATTTGCATTGTCAGCTCACTGACCTTGTTAGATCTTACAAAGATGATGGGATTCCCCTTGAATGTCCTTGCTTCCCTGGGTATTCTCTGGGTCTCTGATACACATCATTTTTAACTACATGCCAACACAGTTGCAAGCTAACACCCCCCAAAATGTCCTTTTTAGCATGTGTTTTTCATACTGAGCTTAATGGACTTGCTATGCCTAAGAAGAACTGCTTATGTTCAGTAGACAGCACACTTCCAAAGCCTGGTATTTTAGCTAGCCAAAAGATTACCCCTTTTTAAAAAGTACTAATTACAATGGGAAGCTTTAGGAACTGAGTCCCATTGCTATGGAGGCAGATAATGAACTGCCTCAGCTGATTTATTGGGTAGCAGTATGGCAGCCTTCCCATTGCAATAAGAATGTTTGCAGTGATTAATCATGTAGCAGTCCAAAAAAACAAGGTTAATTTGGCATTTTCTTCCTTTACTGAATGACAATTTGTAGTATTACCCTGCACAGTTTGCTTGTTGTTTTTTAGACTATCAGAGCCAAAAGAAAAATGTCAACAAAATAAACCTCCAGCCACACAAGTAGTTGTGCTGATGTTTGAGTCAGATTCTGGTCCCCACCGTGCAACTGCATTATAAGGATGGTTTGTGCCATCTCTCAGATCACTGTTCATAATGCAGGTTCCCTCAAATCTTCTTTAGCCTAAGTTCTTTTTTGAGAAGTGGGAATTATGATCCAGTTCAGCACACCTTGCAGCCTCCAAAGATGTACTGTTGTATCTCATCCATACACACTATGCCTAAAGTAGCCCTGGCACTCTTCCAGTACCAGTTGAGCTGTGAAATCAAGAAGGTGCTTCCCCTTACACAGACAAGATAAGTAACATTAATCAACCATCATCTGTCATTCCTCTATGTTTCCCAAATCATGATTCATAATCAAGAGAGCACAGGTCAAAAAGTCAATTGTCCATTTCAAACAGGTCTGTGCTGCTGAAAACTGTCATTTGTCAAATCAAACTCTCAGTCTAATTACAGGAAAACCATGTTCTGAAATTCCTCTGGCAGGTGGGTGACTAATCAAGAGTTCAAACAAGGGTAATGGAAGAGAGCATATAATTTTGGAGAACACAGAGTCTTTACAGATCATATCCCTGATCTGATTCAGCCCTGGTTTACTGCTGTTAAAACCTGTGTCATGCAAACAGCACTCTGCCAAACTGTCAACATTCCTCCCAATTCTCATCCACTTTTGGTTTTTCATCAGATTTTCCTTTCTTTAACAAGAAAATATAGACTGCTTTAAATGTTTAATGAGTTGTGTAATGTTGCTAAGCACTTAGTTAAAAACACAAACAGGTCAGCAGATACTACTGCAAAAGAAACAAGAGTTCTAGTTTAACTCTTTGCAAATCTTCTATTTACCCAAGATAGTGTTTAAGCCTCTGCTTTGTTTTCCCTCCTACAGCATTTTGCTACTAATCTTTATTCCCATATTACAGGTCAGCAGACACTACTGCAAAAGAAACAAGAGTTCTAGTTTAACTATTTGCAAATCTTCTATTTACCTAGGATATTGTTTAAGCCTCTGCTTTATTTTTCCTCCTACAGCATTTTGCTGCTAATCTTTATCCCCTTATTAAGCTCTTATGGTAGCTAACAGAAGACTATAATCATGCTCTGATAAATAAGCAGGGTCCTTCATTCTTATAAATATAGCTCCTTCTATATGTAATTCTACACCTTCTAGAACATTACACTTACACCAGAGAATAGGTAAAGAATTGTTTTGTGATTTACCTGGTCTTGAAGAGGGCACTCTTGCTATCTCTAGGGAACAAGGTTTTTTGGTCACTGCTATATCTATGGAATCACAAAGATTGCTGTCATTGTCTGCAAGAACTGCTTCCAGAGGTACAGAGGGTATTGCTTCCAGTGCATAACCTCTCTTCTTGGAATAAGATTCCTGAAATGCAAAAAAAACCAAAAAGGGATGAGACACTTCTCAGAGGACACAGGATTTAATAACTCTGGCTATCAGAGTTTAAAATTCAGCAAATGAAATACCACTTTCTGCTGAAAGAATCACCCCCAGTTTCTTTGGGGTTTGTTGTTTCTTGGAACACAGTTGCTGTTTAGTTACAGCAATCTCTTTATTCATCAAATTTTGTATTTACCAAAAGCTACAACACAGCTAAGTTCAGTGTGAGAGTTTGGGTGTTATCCATCCCCCCACACTTAAGAAATCACCCAGACTAGGCTCAGTCAACCTGGAAGTTGAATGAAGCTTCATATTTACAGCTTAGCACAAGATACAAGCAGATATTTACAATAGATACAGAAATGGACAAGTTAAAAATGTAATACAGAAACACAGCAGCCCTCCCAGAAACCAGAGTCCCCAGGAGGGGCTCTCAACTACCCTTCCACCTTCTCCCCACCCCTCTACCATACCCCAGACTTTGCCTTGAAAGGTGAGTTTGGAGGGTCAGCCAGGGAGGTTAGGAAGTAAATGGATTAGTCACACAGACAGCAGGTTAGGTTAGAGAGAGAAGTTCATGCCAGAGACAGAGAGCAAACAACTGCCTTATCTATATTTATGTTCTTGTTCTTATACATCTCAGCAAGCCTATGAGTGCAGTAGCCATCAGCATTGTTTCCTTTTCACAGCCTATCATCTAATTCCTCTCACCAACATACCCCAGCTAGGCTCAAACTGGCACATCCAGCCATACCTTCTTGGCTGGGGTCTAACTCAAGGGATGCCTCCTCAGGTTTTTTAGTTCTATTTAGTGAAAGTGGCCATTACATTAACCACTAAAATGACTTTCTCTTTGGGGGTGATGTCACAACATCTTTATATCATATATAATATATGGCATCTACATTTTGATGGCAGAATCCCAGGCTGTGAATTGATTACTGCTCTATATTTGAGTGAACAGCAACAACAGTGCAAGATCAAGATTTGTGGTCAGTGATCTGAGGCTAGGGTTGAGATGGCAGCAACAGGAGTTCCACTTCAAAACTCTACTTGACCACTTCAGTAGAACTAAATTTTAATTCCTAGGTTAAACCACTGAGTACAGAACTTGAAATTGAATACTGGAAACTGTTAATAGGGGGAAAAATCATTCAAAATCAAAGAAACAGAATAGTAACAAGCATTTGTAATGAAAAAAACAGTTTGTACCAGCAAATAACACAAGATTTGTGGTCAGTGATTTAAAACAAGCCTAAAAGAGAGATGTCATTTTGTCACTGACTCTTCTGCTCATCTCTGTTCATGTTCAGTCAGAGTATGAGATCTCTGCTTTAACAACGTTATTGATATATATACTCATAGCAACAAGTTTCAGCTACCAGACTCTTAAGACTTAATAAGGTATTGAAAAAATCCAACAGTAGGCTTACTGCAGCACCACACACAACTGTTTAAACTTAAGCCAACTCATTCCTTAAATGAAGTTAATAGAAAGCAATTCCTTCAGCCCACATCCTGTAAAATAAATAAATAAATGCAGGTTTGGTTTGGTTTTTAATATAGCCTGCAAAAATCCACTTGCACAAAACAAAGCACAGATAATAGGAAGAGTACCACTGAACTTAAGAACATTGCAGATACACAGTTTTGTTACTGGAATAAATGTACATGAGTTGAAATCTGCAGGTACAGGTAGAGAAGACTTTAAAAGCCTTATCATTTATAAATAACAGCACTCTTAGCTCTGTGTTATATTCCTGCCTGTTCATCACAATAAATATAGAAAATATCTCTCACTAGACTGTACTCTGTAATGTGGAGGCATCAAGAGAGCTGCTAGGAGGAATACCTGGGGGTATTGGTAGATAGTAGCTGAAGATGAGCCAACAGTGTGCCCAGGTGGCCAAGAGAGCCAATGGCATCCTGGCCTGGATCAGGAACAGTGTGGCCAGTAGGACAAGGGAGGTTATTCTGCCCCTGTGCTCAGCACTGGTCAGGCCACACCTTGAGTGCTGTGAACAGTTCTGGGCTCCTCAATTCAAGAGAGAAGTTGAGATACTGAACATGTCCAGAGAAGGGCAGCAAGGCTGGGGAGGGGCCTGGAGCACAGCCCTGTGAGGAGAGGCTGAGGGAGCTGGGGGTGTGCAGCCTGCAGAAGAGGAGGCTCAGGGCAGACCTCATTGCTGCCTACAACTACCTGAAGGGAGGCTGTAGCCAGGTGGGAGTTGGTCTCTTCTGCCAGGCAACCAGCAACAGAACAAGGGGACACAGTCTCTAGCTGTGCCAGGGGAGGTCTAGGCTGGATGTTAGGAGGAAGTTGTTGGCAGAGAGAGTGATTGGCATTGGAATGGGCTGCCCAGGGAGGTGGTGGAGTTGCTGTCCCTGGAGGTGTTCAGGAAAAGACTGGATGAGGCACTTAGTGCCATGGTCTCATTGATTGGATAGGACTGGGTGCTAGGTTGGACTGGATGATCTTGGAGGTCTCTTCCAACCTGGTTGATTCTATGATTCTAAAGAGAAACTGCATGACAAGAGGAAAATTCCTTCCTACCTTGAAAAAGAGGAATTTCTACCTCATCCATTTAAGTCTGCTGTGAAAAGACAGAGGCAAAAATCTATTTACTAAAGTGATGATCAAAACAGCAGACTTCAATTTAATCCTTGCACAGACAACTTTATCTAAGAGTAAGTCAGAATGCCAAAATCCTACTAAATCTGCCTGGAAGAAACCATGAAGAAATACTGCAGCCTTAAAGCTGTCATCAAACACCAAAGTGAAACCCTGCCCTGCTCCTGGGTATGGACACATTAAGAAACATTAAAAAATGATATATAAAACATAAAGACTGGCACTGGGTCATACTTTATGTCACCCAGCACTCTGGCTACAAGGGCAACCAATGCTGATTAGCCTAGAGAAAGGGAGACTAATCCAAGATCAGGACAAGCATGCAGCTGACTTCTATAACCCTGTGCTGACTTTGTTTTGTCTTTCCACCAGCTGAGCTTTCCAAAATTACCTACTCAAGTTGCCTTTAGAGCATGACACTTCTTACAGTTTGCAGGCACACTCTTCTGTTTTCAGCCATCTCACCAAGTTTAACATCCCTAATTCTAATGCTTTAGAAGGCAATGAATGGTTGTCATCATCTCCTGGTTTCACAGACCTCTGTCATACTTCCCTTGTACTCTCCTCTAAGGAATGAGAAATTCTAAGCCACACATGCAGCTGGTTTAGGCTTTTGACCTTTCCTGCCATCCCTCTCTCAGTCTTCAGTGATGTGACAGGGATCAGACTTTCCCATGGCATTCAAGATGGTATTCATACTGATAAAATGATGTTCACAGAATCACAGAAACCTGTGGAATGAATGCTTGTCATCCTCTCCTGATTTCACAGACCCCTGTCATACTTCCCTTGTACTCTCCTCTAAGGAATGAGAAATTCTAATCCACTCTGGCAGCTGGTTTAGGGTTTTGACCATTGCTGCCAACCCCCTCATAGTCTTCAGTGACATGACAGGGATCAGACTTTCCCATGGCATTCAAGATGGTATTCATACTGATAAAATCACGTTCACAGAATCACAGAAACATCCAGGTTGGCAAAGCCCCTCAGGATCACCAAGTCCAACCTAGAACCCTACTCTACAAGATTCACCTTAAGCTATAACCCTAAGCACCCCATTCAAGTGACCTTAAATGCATCTAGGCTGGGTGACTCCATCACCTCCCTGGGCAGCTCATTCCAGTGCCTGACCACTCTCTCCATGAAAAACTTCTTCCTAATATCCAATCTAAACCTCCCCAGTCACAGCTTGAGTCCATTCCCCCTTGTTCTGTCTCCAATTACCTGTGAGAAGAGACCAGCAGCAGCCTCTCTACGACTAGCTGAAGGGACATTGTGGACTACTGTATTCCTCTGTATTCCACTACTATCCTAATTCTTCTTAACTCTGACTTGCTGAATGTTAGTCAATAATTAACACTGCAAGAATATAAATGTCAGAGAATACATAAAAATGATTGGAATGTAAATTACTGGCAAGGAAATTCTTCCTACATCTCCCCATAAATGAAGCAAATGTGTAACAGTATGGCAAGCAGAAGTCAAAAACGTTTGGAATTCTATCTATTGATTAGGTGAAAACAATCAGCCTTAACTAAAAAATGCCTATGGACCAAAAATGGGAAAACTTCTTATTGCTGGAGAAAAGCAGTGTCAAGTCTTCTGGTTGCTGCAGTCTGTATTTTGAAGGTACTGAGGATAGTTTGGAAGCTTTCAAGGTTTAAACTAATTCACCTAGACCACAGAATCATAGACTGTTGGGGTGGAAGGCAGCTTGAAAGATCATCTTGTCAAGGCACCTTGAAAGATCATCTTGTCCAGCCCCCCTGCCAGAGCAGGATCACCTAGAGCAGGTCACACTGGAATGCATCCAGATGGTTCTTGGATATCTCCAGAGAAGGAGACTCCACAACTCCCCTGGGCAGCCTGTTCCAGTGCTCTGTCACCCTCGCAGGGACAAAAGTCTTTCTCAGGTTCAGATGGAACCTTCTAAGCCTCAACTTTCACCCATTGCCCCTTGTCCTGTCACTGGGCATCACTGAGAAGAGGCTGGCTCCAGCCTCCTGGCACTCACCCTGATGTTAGCAGATGATATAAAACTTGCAAGGATCAGGCACCAAGCAGTGTAATTCTGCTTTCTTTTCCTTCATTTTTAAGATGAAAAACTCTTTAGCATTCTTCTCAATAATACCAGTTCTGTTGTCTCACCTCACCCACTGCAATGAGCAGTAACTCTGCAGTAATCTTCTAAAGAAACACTCTTCCATTAGAGTTGAATACTCTTTAGTCCTGAAATCAAAATAATCTGAGTTCAATGGTTTTTAGTAGGAGGTTATTCAGTCTCAAGCTTTTGTAAACTACTCCAAAACTCTGAAGATGGCAGAGGTGACTGACCACAACTCTCAAGTCAGAATTAGCTCTTATTAAAATGACAAGGTCAGAAAAGTAATGTGTTGGGCTGTCAGCACATTTTTGTGGAAAGCATAAAAATACACACACAAAAGAAGTGACAGAAAAAGAGAAAGAGTGCATGGGTGAGTCACTGGAAGAGCATTAAAGAACAGTTCCCCACACTGATGAAACAGAAATTAGATTTTTGCTTTCCAGAGGGAAACAGTAATGTGAGACTGAAGCTGCAGAGCACATGTCAGAGACATGCCATGGTCCTTACTTGAGGCCTCCAGCCAGCTGGCTCTCTCCTGAGCATACATAGAGTGCTGCAATACCTAACATAGAATCACAGAATCATCTAGGTTGGAAGAGACCTTCAAGATCATCCAGCCCAACCTAGCACCCAGCCCTAGCCAGTCAACCAGACCATGGCACTAAGTGCCTCATCCAGGCTTTGCCTCAACACCTCCAGGGGCAGTGACTCTATCACCTCCCTGGGCAGCCCATTCCAGTGCCAATCACTCTCTCTGACAACAACTTCCTCCTAACATCCAGCCTAGACCTCCCCCAACACAACTTGAGACTGTGTCCCCTTCTTCTGTTGCTGGTTGCCTGGCAGAAGAGACCAACCCCACCTGGCTACTGCCTCCCTTCAGGTAGTTGTAGACAGCAATGAGCTCTGCCCTGAGCCTCCTCTTCTGCAGGCTGCACACCCCCAGCTCCCTCAGCCTCTCCTCACAGGGCTGTGCTCCAGGCCCCTCACCAGCTTTGTTGCCATTCTCTGGACATGTTCCAGCACCTCAACATCTCTCTTGAATTAAATAGCCCAGAACTGGACACAGTACTCAAGATGTGGCCTGACCAGTGCTGAGTACAGGGGCAGAATAACCTCCCTTGTGCTGCTGGCCACACTGCTCCTGAGACAGACCAGGATGCCATTGGATCTCTTGGCCACCTGGGCACACTGCTGGCTCATATATAACCTGAAACATACATAAACTGAAGCCCAAAAGGACTAGAAAATAGAAGAGAAGATGGGTAGAGTGTGTGTGAGTGTGGAATGGGGACAATGTGGGATGCTATTATTTATCATTAGGAATTAATTCACTTCTGAAGTATTTATACAGTAACTGCAAATGTTGATACACAGGTGTGAAACAACATCCCATAACATGAGTAAATCTTCAAACACTACGTGATGCTGAGTTAGGTGGTTTTGCCACATTTCTGCCAAGCCTCTACCTACTCTTCTTTCTGCCTTCTAGTGAGGCTGCTGAGACACTGGCATAGGTTGCCCAGGGAGGCTGTGGATGCTCCCTCCCTGGAGGTGCTCAAGGGCAGACTGGATGAGACCCTGAGCAATCTGCTCTAGTGGGAGATGTCTGATGTCCCTGCCTATGGTGGGGGGGTTGAAACTGGATGATCCTTGAGGGCCCTTCCAAGCTAAACCATTCTGATTCTATACTCTTGTGCTCCTTCTGAGACTCAGTCAGAATAATGCATGCTCAAAGACTCAGCTATAGGCAGTATTTACAAATTTGTGTTTATAAGACCGAAGAATAAAAGCAATAAAGGCTCAAGCAGGCATCTAATCTGAACTGACATTCTGACAAGAAGATAGAACTGGTACTCAAGTGAAAGTTTTTCAGTCCATTTATCTCCTTGTCTATAGAAACTGGTGCAGTTGGAGTTGTATTACTCTGTTGGAACACAGGGTAACAAATCAGCATCAGATACAACTGCCTGATGAGCAACAGGCAGAAAAGCTGTTCTTCAAAAGTGCATTGTTACACCTCATTCATAGAGCCACAGAGTCAGAGAACCAACCAGGTTGGAAGAGACCTCCAAGATCATTCAGTCCCATTCCTAGCCAAACAACTAGACCATGGCACTAAGTGCCTCATCCAGGCTTTTCTTGAACACCTCCAGGGATGGTGACTCCATCACCTCCCTGGGCAGCTCATTCCAATGCCAATCACTCTCTCTGACAACAGCTTCCTCCCAACATCCAGCCTATACTTCCCCCAGCACAACTTGAGACTGTCACAATGTTAATTCAGGTAGCTGTGTCATGTCTCACTAGGCAATTATTAACTGGCTTATAAATCCTGCACTTATGAACAACTCTCTGGAGTTAGGCTACTCACAGCTGAAGGCCTCATCCCACTCTGTTAGTTGAAATCTTAATGGATTTGCATTTGCTTGTGTGCCTGTTTTAAAGATGACTTCCTTGTCTTTAACCACCAACTGTCCTCACAATTTATGTAAGACACCTAATAATAATATGAGGACTGTCTATGAGAGTTGGGGCTCTGCAGCCTGGAGAAGAGAAGGCTTTGAGGAGACCTTGGAGTAGCCTTCCAGTATCTGAAGGGAGCCTACAGGAAGGCTGAGGAGGGACTATTGACAAGGTCTTGGAATGACAGGACGGGGAGTAATGGGTTTAAACTGGCAGAGGGCAGACTGAAACTGGATGTTAAGAAGAAGTTATTTCCAGTGAGGTTGGTGAGACACTGGCACAGGTTGCCCAGGGAGGTTGTGGCTGCTCCCTTCCTGGAGGTGTTCAAGGCCAGGTTGGATGAGGCCTGGAGTGACCTGCTCTAGTGGGAGGTGTCCCTGCCTATGGCAGGGGGTTGGAACTAGATGATTTTTGAGGTCCCTTCCAACCTAACCCATTCTATGATTCTATGAATAATCAGAAAGATTAACAGAAATAGGATTTCCTCCTTGTACCTAGTCTGAATGTGTTAGAATCAAACATCTTGATGCAAATAAACAGATTGGTCAATGACATAGTTGGATTGTGACACCTCACACTGTAGTATTCATAAGTAACCAAAAGTTGCTGAAATGAGAATAGAATCACAGAATCATAGAATCAGTCAGGGTTGGAAGGCACCACAAGGATCAGCCAGTTCCAACCCCCCTGCCATGCCCAGGGACACCCTACCCTCACACCCTGTGTGAGGCACACAGCCTCATCCAGCCTGGCCTTAAACACCTCCAGCCATGGGGCCTCAACCACCTCCCTGGGCAACCCAGTCCAGCCTCTCACCACTCTCCTGCTCAACAACTTCCTCCTCACATCCAGGCTGACTCTCCCCACCTCCAGCTTTGCTCCATTCCTCCCCAGTCCTGCCACTCTCTGATAGCCAAAAATTCCCTCCCCAGCTTTTCTGTAGCCCCTTTCAGATTCTGGAAGGCCACAAGAAGGTCACCTGGGAGCCTCCTCTGCTCCAGCCTGCACAGCCCCAACTCTTAAAGTCTGTCCCCACAGCAGAGCTGCTGCAGCCCTCTGAGCATCCTTGTGGCCCTTCTCTGGACACACTCCAGCATCTCCACATCCCCCTTGTAATGGAGGCTCCAGAGCTGGACACAGCACTCCAGGTGGGGTCTCAGCAGAGCAGAGCAGAGGCGGAGAATCCCCTCCCTGGCCCTGCTGGTCACACTTCTGCTGCTGCAGCCCAAGCTCTGGTTGGTTTTCTGGGCTGCAAGTGCACACTGCTGGCTCATGTTGAGCTTCTCCTCCACCAGCAACCCCGAGTCCCTCTCCTGAGGGCTGCTCTCCAGCCACTCACTGCCCAGCCTGGATTTGTGCTCAGGACTGCCTCACCCCAGATGCAGGACGTTGCCAAGAACTCAAACAGGAAAGGTCTGATCAGTAACTGAAGACAATTACCATGATTTTTTGACATGCAGCAAGGTGGTGTGGAGAATGTCCAAACTTTGCATGAGTTTGTCACAACAATGTACTGAACAAAACCAATTCAAAGTATTTCCTATGTCATCATAACCAAACCCCACAACTAGATGGTGAAATATTTATTTTGACTGCCTCTCCATTGAAAGAAATCAAGACTATCACTATAATTTTATGGCTAGAAAAAAGACTTTTGTCTATTAGTAACATTTTAACTAAAGCATTTTTTAGCATCATATAATTAGTATCAATTTTTCATGAGTCAAACTATGATCAATGCTCATTGTTATGACAGCTAGAAACACTGGAATGTGTGATTTGTCAAAGAAGAGATAATCAGGTTCATTTCATGATATATTGCAGAATTTGGAAAATTCCTAATATGCTCCTCTAAGGCCAATGACACTGGAGGGCTACTGTGGCCTGTAGAATCACAGAATCAACCAGATTGGAAGAAACCTCCAAGATCATCCAGGCCAAACTATAACCTAGCCCTAGCCAGTCAACCAGACCATGGCACTGAGTGCCTCATCCAGGCTTTTATTGAATGTCTCCAGGGATGGTGACTCCACCACCTCCCTGGGCAGCCCATTCCAATGCCAATCACTCTCTCTGACAACAGCTTCCTCCTAACATCCAGCCTAGACCTTCCCTAGCACTGCTTGAGACTGTGTCCCCTTCTTCTGCTGTTGGTTGCCTGGGAGAAGAGACCAACCTCACCTGGCTACAGCCTCCGTTCAGGTAGCTGTAGATAGTAATAAGATCACCTCTGAGCCTTCTCTTCTCTAGGGACCAAAAGGATCACCTAGTTCCAGTCCCCCTGCCCTAGATCAGGCTGGCCACAGCCTCATCCAGCCTGGCCTTAAACACCTCCAGGCATGGGGCCTCAAACACTTCCCTGGGCAACCCATTCCAGGCTCTCAATACTCTCATGGTGAAGAACTTCCTCCTCGTGTTGTGATGGTTTGGGTGTTACCTGTCCCCTTACGCTTCAGAAATCCCCCAGACTAGACTCAGCCAAGCTGGGATTTAGGGAATGAAGCTTTCTATTTACAGCTTAGCACAAGATACAAGCAGCTATTTACAATATATATACAGCTATGGACAGAAATATATGAGTTAAAAAGTATTACAGAAACACAGCAGCCCTCCCAGAAACCAGAGTCCCCAGGAGCGGCTCCCAACCACCCTTCCACCTCCTTTCCACCCCTCTACCTTATCCCAGACTTTGCCTTACATTCAAGGTGAGATTGGAGAATTGGCCAGAGGGGTTAGGAAGCAGAGGGATTAGTTACACAGTCAGCAGGTTAGGGAGAGAAGTGCAGGCAGCCAGAGCCAGAGAGCAACTCTGTTATCTATGTCTCTGTTCTTGTTTTTGCACATCTCAGCAAGCCTATCAGTGAAGCAGACATCACCACTTTGCTTTTCACAGCCTACCATCTAATTCCTCTCACTCAAATATTCCAGCTAGCTTCAAACTAGCACACACGTGCAGGCTGAATGCAGCTTTACCTGGTCCTTTTCAAATGCTTTGTTTCACAGATCTTTTTTAGAATCTAAAGTTTCACATGGTGTGCTGGTTTGAAGCTAGCTGGAGTGTTTTGGGGAGAAGAACTAGATTACAGGCTGTGAGAAGAAAACAATGGTGATGGCTACTTCACTTATAGGCTTGCTGAGATGTATAAGAATATAAATATAGATAAGACAGACACTCTCTGTCTGGGCTTTGAGCTGCATCTCTCTCTCTCTAACCTAAACTGCCATCTGTGTCCTGTTTTGGAAGCTGATAGATCAGCTTAACAGCACTGTTTCTTGAATTAAATGTTGTATGTGTACCTTCACAATCTTGACAGTTGTTCCCCTGTGTTTGGCATAATGGCCAGCAACATTTGTCTAACTACTCAATTCAGGAGAGATGCTGAGGTACTGGAAGGTGTCCAGAGAAAGGCAACAAGGCTGGGGAAGGGCCTGGAACACAAACCCTATGAGGAGAGGCTGAGGGAGCTGGGGGTGTGCAGCCTGCAGAAGAGGAGGCTCAGGGCAGAGCTCATTGCTGTCTGCAGCTGCCTGAAGGGAGGCTGTAGCCAGGTGGGGGTTGGTCTCTTCTGCCAGGTAACCAGCAACAGAACAAGGGGACACAGTCTCAAGATGTGCCAGGGGAAGTATAGGCTGGATGTTAGGAGGAAGTTGTTGGCAGAGAGAGTGACTGGCATTGGAATGGGCTGCCCAGGGAGGTGGTGGAGTCACCATCCCTGGAGGTCTTCAAGAAAAGCCTGGATGGGGCACTTAGTGCCATGGTCTGGTTGACTGGCTAGGGCTGGGTGCTAGGTTGGCCTGGCTGATCTTGGAGGTCTCTTCCAACCTGGCTGATTCTGTGATGATGGTGGCAGTGTTAACCTCAGCAACAGAAAGATGCCACCGTATTTAATGCAGAGCTTTCATCATTCTACCTGGCAGATACTCAGAGTTTCAAATGCCGTTCAATTGTTGCAGGCATGTTACAGGCTTTGCCATGCACACACAGCACTCAGGCATGGAAAGGAGCAGATGCTTCCTCTAAGAAATAACTCACTCTGACAGAGAATGTACTGGAAGTCTACATCATTTGGTTTATGCAAGCGCTAATGGTGGTGTGCAGCAATGTAGCGCAATACAGTAACCGCCTTAATAAATCACTCTTAGTTTGGCTGAACAAAATGCAATTACAAAACAGAAAGTAATTTCCAGGTTAAATATCCTCCTATGTTCCTTTACTGCTTTTATGAACGAGATTAAACACAAAAACAAGTCTTGTTTGGCTATCAAGCTTTAGGAAAATGTCTATTGACGACAAAGGCTATTGTATTAAAAAGATAAAACAAGCTGAAACCTCAGCTCCATGGAAACAATACTTGTCTGAAAGTTGCTTTAATGCCTATGGTTTAAACACAGATCCACACACAAAAAGAACCCCACCTCTCCTAGATCAATACATGGGGCAAATTTTGATCAATTAAATCAATCAGGATGACAAAGTTGAACTGAATCACAGAATCACAAAATCACAGAATTAACCAGGTTGGAAGAGACCCCCAGGGTCATTGAGTCTAACCTATCACCTAACACCTTCTAATTAACTAAACCATGGCACTAAAGACCTCATCCAGTCTCCTTTTAAACACCTCCCAGGATGGGGACTCCATCACCTCGCGGGCAGCCCATTCCAATGCCAATCACTCTTTCTGTGCAGAACTTCTCCCTCACATCCAGCCTAGACCTGCCCTGGTGGAGTTTTCAATTGTGTCCTCTTGTTCTGTCACTGGGTGCCTGGTAGAAGAGACCAATCCCTACCTGGCTACAACCTCCTTTCAGGTACTTGTAGGTAGCAATGAGGTCTCCCTTGAACTTCCTCTTCTCCAGACTCAATCAGGTTGGAAAAGACCTCCAGGATCATTGAGTCCAACCTATCACCTAACACCTTCTAATCAATAAATCCTGGCACTAGGTGCAATATCCAGTCTTTTTTAGAACACTTTCAGGGATGGTGACTCCACTGCCTCCCTGGGCAGCCCATTCCAATGGCCAATCACTCTTCCTTCAAAGAACTTCTTCCTGAAACCCAGACTAAATCTCCTCTGGCACAGGTTGAAACTGCATTCCCTAGTTCTGTCTTTATGCATCATAAAGTACCATAATAAATCTGCTAATTAATCTTTGTCAAAGTATTAATATATCATTTAATAGACAGAACTTTATAGATGACAGAGAGCCAAATACAAACATCTAATTTTCATGCAACAGTAAGTTAGTTTCTCTGGTTATGCCTAGTAAGAGATAAAATAACTCAGTGGAAAATGAGAAGCTTGGGCCAGGAGATGAAAGGCAAGGCTCAGAAGACTGTTAATGTGTTCATTTGTTACCTGTTGGGAACAATACATGCTTTTCAAAGAAAATATTCTGCCCATGCATCTTATTCTCAAGTCATGTAAGCACTGTCACTTTTTTTTTTTTTTTTTTTTTTTTTTTTTTTTTTTTTTTTTGTTGGAAGAGACCTCCAAGATCATCCAGTCCAACCTAGCACCCAGCCCTAGACAATCAACCAGACCATGGCACTAACTGCCTCATTCAGGCTTTGCTTCAACACCTCCAGGGATGGTGACTCCACCACCTCCCTGGACAGCCCATTCCAATGCCAATCACTCTCTCTGACAACAACTTCCTCCTAATATCCAGCCTAGACCTCCCCTGGCAGAACTGTGTCCCCTTGTTCTATTGCTGGCTGTCTGGCAGAAGAGCCCAACCCCACCTGGCTACAGCCTCCCTTCAGGTAGTCGTAGACTGCAATGAGCTCTGCCCTGAGCCTCCTCTTCTGCAGGCTGCACACCCCCAGCTCCCTCAGCTTCCCCTCACAGGGCTGTGTTCCAGGCCCCTCACCAGCTTTGTTGCCCTTCTCTGGACACCTTCCAGCACCTCAACATCTCTCTTGAATTGAGGAGCCCAGAACTGGACACAGCACTCAAGGTGTGGCCTGAGCAGTGCTGAGCACAGGGGCAGAATAACTTCCCTTGTCCTGCTGCCCACACTGTTCCTGAGCCAGGCCAGGATGCCATTGGCTCTCTTGGCCACCTGGGCACACTGCTGGCTCACCTTCAGCTACTATCCACCAGTACCCCCAGCTCCCTCTCTGCCTGGCTGCTCTCATCCACTGTGTCCCCAGCCTGTACACTGCTTGGGGTTGCTGAGGGGCAGTTGCTGGGGGTTGCCTGCTGAAGAGCAGCCAATGCTTCG
The DNA here is from genome assembly GCF_015220805.1 of Pogoniulus pusillus. NCBI lineage: Eukaryota > Metazoa > Chordata > Aves > Piciformes > Lybiidae > Pogoniulus > Pogoniulus pusillus. Next base: position 4,424,662 of record NC_087278.1, read on the forward strand.
CTGCCATGCACAACAGATTCAATAGAAGCTGCACAGAAACATTTGTTATTTAAAAAGGAAAAGCTTTTTGAAGTTTCCTATGTCTCAAAGTGTCCCAGCCCTATTCTAAAGGAACACAAAATAAATGATGTCTGCTGCAGAAGTTATTGTTGCCACAGTGCAAGCCAAGATCCTCTTACAAGGGACCCTTCCTACACATGCTCCCACAGGACAATAGAAAGAAGAGGAAAATGGGTTTTTACCAAATATTAAAGTGATTCTGTCACACTCCCCAAATAAATGACTTTGCTGTGAATCAGCCCTTCATCAGATGCACAGCTGAGGAGAAAATGAGACAGAAAATCAACCGAACATCTTAAACTGCTCCTTCAAGGCCCCAGGACCCATGCAAAGCCTGTAGAAGTTGCTGCTTTCTCCATAAGCAGGAGCAAAGAACTCAAGTCTTTGGTGTGCCAGCTGGGGGAAAACTGAACCTGACAGTAGGAGGCAACCAGAGGGCAAGTAAAGTCATACCTGTGCTGGTAGGGCATGACTCCTGGCAGGCAGGTTTAACCCTTGCTGTCCTCCTCCTGGTGCACGCCCGGGAGCGAGTCAGAGGAGCAAGCAACAAGGGTTAGGCCCCAGCAAGGCCTGGAGGGCTCGGGGGCTTAGCAGCTGGCAGCAGGTGCCTGGTGCTGCCCTCACCGTGCCTGCCTGGTCACAGGAGGCGCCGAGCCTTGAACTCCACAGCCAGGACAACGGTGCTAGTGCCCCTTGGCCAGCTTGGCTTTCAAAATGAAGTATAGAAAGAGGGATGATTTAGGAACTCTGCCTCTCTACACCAGCCCTTGTCTGCTCGCAGCCCTCCTGCCTCCCCTCCTTTGTGGCTCCTTGAAGGCAGCCACTGCTGCAGCTCACACCCACCAGCTCAGCAGCATCTTCTTCCCTCTGCCTGAAACATTCCCTGCTTTACCCTGCGTTTCAAAGTGGCCAAAAGAGTCTTGAGTACATCTGCTGGAGTAAATGCATCATCACAAGTCTGGAAGTGTCTCTGATACTGGAGACTTACTCAGGGACCAAAAGAGTCTTGAGCACATCTGCTGGAGTGAATGCATCATCACAAGTCTGGAAGTGTCTCTGATACTGGAGACTTACTCAGGGACCAAAAGAGTCTTGAGCACATCTGCTGGAGTGAATGCATCATCACAAGTCTGAAAGTGTCTCTGATACTGGAGACTTACTCAGGGACCAAAAGAGTCTGGAGTACATCTGCTGGGGTGAATGCATCATCACAAGTTTGGAAGTGTCTCTGATACTGGAGACTTACTCAGGGACCAAAAGAGTCTTGAGCACATCTGCTGGAGTGAATGCATCATCACAAGTCTGAAAGTGTCTCTGATACTGGAGACTTACTCAGGGACCAAAAGAGTCTGGAGTACATCTGCTGGGGTGAATGCATCATCACAAGTTTGAAAGTGTCTCTGATACTGGAGACTTACTCAGGGACCAAAAGAGTCTGGAGTACATCTGCTGGGGTGAATGCATCATCACAAGTTTGAAAGTGTCTCTGATACTGGAGACTTACTCAGGGACCAAAAGAGTCTGGAGTACATCTGCTGGGGTGAATGCATCATCACAAGTTTGGAAGTGTCTCTGATACTGGAGACTTACTCAGGGACCAAAAGAGTCTTGAGCACATCTGCTGGAGTGAATGCCAACACCCCAGAGGCATAGCTAGAATTCTTACTGTTCTTGTGTTCCTATTTTCCAAGTTCTGATTGTTTAAACTGTTTGATTCTGTGCAATTGTTATAATTACATGAACGAGACCTCTGGAAATGATCTCATGCAAACTTTCAGTCAAAGCAGAGCTGTCTTAAACACTAGCTTGGTCTGGGCCTTGTCCAGTTAATTCTGAACATACCCACAGGACAAATAAACTGCAACCTCTCTGGTTCCATTACATACTTGTGTAGTGGCTAGATAGTAAAAGCAGTGCAATAAAAACACATTTGGCAGAAGACATCTGAAGTCACAGGCAACAGCAAACTAAGAATTCCAATGACAGTGGAAATTAACAAGCTACATACTATGTGCAAGAACAATCCTCAGCTTCTTTCCTTAAAACACTTGCAGAAAGTGTAGCAGAGCACCAAAATAATCCCATTTTCCCCCAATATACTTATTTCCCATCACTGTTCGGCAAGCTATAATCATCACCTGCTGATTCCTCCCAGGCAGAACACATACAGCACTTTTCAGCAGCTGCCCCAGCGTGTGGGTGGAGTGTTCCTGAAATTGCCAGGAAGACTTCAGTTTACTGCAAAAGAGACAACACTGCAACTCAAGAATTTAACAGAAGTACCTTTTTAATGGGCAGTAGAGCTCTCCATGGCAGCCCCATTTCAGTGAACTCATGTAATCCACTGAACTAGGAAGAGTTAAAAAAACAACCAAAGTATTTTCCTCTGAAGGTTAGAAATCATAGGAAAATATTCCAGGTAATGCAACAATCTTATTAATCAACCAGGTTGGAAGAGACTTCCAAGATCATCCAGTCCAACCTAGCACCCAGCCCTTCTAAATAGTCCTTCCCCAGCCTTCCTGTAGGTCTGCTTCAGATAGTGAAATGCAGCTATATGGTCTCCCTGGACTTTTCTTTTCCCCAGGCTGAACAACCCTAACTCTCAACCTGTGTTGATGGCAGAGCTTTCTGATCATCCTTGTGGCTCTCCTCTGGGCAAGCTCCAGCAGGTCCATACTAGATGATTGCTTCAAAAAACCTTAAAATCTCACATCTTATAACCCTTATGAGGACAGGTTACAAGAGTTGGGGCTCTTCAGCCTGGAGAAGAGAAGGCTTTGAGGAGACCTTCTAGTGACCTTTCAGTACCTGAAGGGAGCCTACAGGAGGGCTGGGGAGAGACTATTTGCAAGGTCTTGCAATGGCAGGACAAGGAGTAATGGGCTTAAACTGGCAGATGGGAGATTCAAACTAGATGTTAGGAAGAAGTTCTTTCCATTGAGGGTGGTGAGACACTGGCACAGATTGCCCAAGGATGTTGTGGATGCTCCCTGCCTGGAGGAGGCCAGGTTGGATGAGGCCTTGAGTGACCTGTTCTAGTGGGAGATGTCCTTGCCTATGGAGGGGGGGTGGCACTAGATGAGGTCCCTTCCAACCCAAGCCATTCTATGATTCTATGTTCAGGTAAACTTTTCATATATTTTTACAAAGAGCCATGCTGACAACATGAAGGTTTACAGTTAGCAGCTTTTAAAGTGAAGTTCAGGTTTTCTATAGCAGCTGCACTGCTCCCCTTACACATATTACTTCCATTTTGTAGTAGAAACATAGAATCAACCAGATTGGAAAAGACCTCCAAGATCATCCAGGCCAACCTAGCACCCAGCCCTAGCCAGTCAACCAGACCATGGCACTAAGTGCCTCAGTCAGTTCTCTCCTGAACACCTCCAGGGACAGTAACTCCACCACCTCCCTGGGCAGCCCATTCCAATGCCAATCACTCTCTCTGACAACAACTTCCTCCTAACATCCAGCCTAGACCTGCCCTGGCACATCTTGAGACTGTGTCCCCTCGTTCTATTGCTGGTTACCTGGCAGAAGAGGCCAACCCCACCTGGCTACAGCCTCCCTTCAGGTAGTTGTAGACTGCAATGAGCTCTGCCCTGAGCCTCCTCTTCTGCAGGCTGCACACCCTCAGCTCCCTCAGCCTCTCCTCATAGGGTTTGTGTTCCAGGCCCTTCCCCAGCCTTGTTGCCCTTCCCTGGACACCTTCCAGCACCTCAGCATCTCTCCTGAATTGAGTAGTTAGACAAATGTTGCTGACCATCATGCCAAACACAGGGGAACAACTGTCAAGATTGTGAAGATACACATACAACATTTAATTCAAGAAACAGTGCTGTTAAGCTGATCTATCAGCTTCCAAAACAGGACACAGCTAAACCTACCTTATCTCACCATTGCTTCATATCACAATGAGGGAAATGTCTTGGCATGGCTGTCAAGATTAAGGTGTGCAGTCTGCTTGCTTCAAACTGATAATAATTGCTATAATGACACAGGACTTTGCACCACCCATCCCTCTGACACTGCCCATAGCCCTGTATTTATCTCTGTACATCAGGCCCTGCTTGCCCTGTGGCAGAGAAATATTGAAAGCATCCTATCTGTGAGAAAGAAAACGGAATGAAAACTGCAGTTTCACACGTCTGAAGTATGCTGCTTTGTTGAGAAAATAACTAAGAATTGAGTATGCATGTGTGTGGGTACTGATAAATGTATTAGCAGCTGAAGAGTAAACTAAATTACACTGCAGAATAGAAGATTAAGGCCAAAATCCAATTCCATTACTGGCAAACAAGAATATTTACACTTCACTGTCACATCCCTTGCCCTTTCACAAGATCACACAGGCTCACAGGATGTTAGGGGTTGGCAGGGACCCGAGGAGATCATTGAGTCCAATCCCCCTGCCAGAGCAGGACCATACAATCTAACACAGATCACAGAGGAACACATCCAGACAGGCCTTGAAAGGCTCCAGAGAAGGAGACTCCACAACCTCTCTGAGAAGCCTGTTCCAGTGCTCCGGGACCCTTACAGTAAAGAAGTTCCCTCTTGTGTTGAAGCAGAACCTCTTTTGCTGCAATTTACACCCATTGCTCCTTGTGCTATCCCAGGGAGCAGTGAGCAGAGCCTGTCCCCCCCCTCCTGGCAGCCTTCAGACACTTACAAACATTTATCAAATCCCCTCTAGGTCTTCTCTTCTCCAGACTAAAAAGCCCCAGGTCCCTCAGCCTCTCCTCACAAGCCATGCCCTCCAGTCCCCTCATCATCCTCCTAGCCCTCTCCAGCTGGACCCTCTCCAGCAGATCCCTGTCCCTCTTAAAAACTGGGGAGCCCAAAACTGAACACAGCTTTTAACCTTTGATTTTTGTGCTACCTTCTCACATGAGGATGTGGTTGGGATACCACTAATTGATGTATAAAAAGAAAAAAGCCTTCTAAAGTCTATTTCATCTCACTCACCAGAGTTGAACACATTGCTCCTTGTGCTGTCCCAGGGAGCAGTGAGCAGAGCCTGTCCCCCTGCTCCTGGCCAGCCCTCAGATATTTATAAGCATTTATCAAATCCCCTCTAAGTCTTCTCCAGAGAAAAAATAGTGCCTGCATGCCTCCTGAGCTCAGCCCCAAGGAAACACCAGCCCCCTGCACCATGACAGTACTCAGATGCTAAACCTTTTTCCTTTCAATAAAGCACCAAACACGAAACTCTGTACTTTTCAACCCACTTTGTCTTTGTGAGCAGCGTGCACTGAATGCTCCTCTATCAAAGAGCAGAACGTGTTGTAGCTCATCTGCATACAGACAATAAAAGCCAGGCTTTGCTTGTGCCAGGGCAGTCTGGGACCAGAGCTGTTTGATCTGAGAACGCCTGCAGTGCTGCTCTGTTGGCTTTTAAATGATAGCTGCAGAGCAATTTACACACAACTTTCCATAAGACCCCTCTCTAAAAGGACACTTTGCAGCACAGCACAGACAGAAATTACAGGCTGCATGTCAGAAGCACCTTCAGCCAAGCCTATTTCCAGAACTGCCACAAAGAAATAAAATTTGTCAAGGAGATGAGTGCCTTTTTTTTGGCATATTGAAAGCTCTTAGGCATTAGGTCACAGATGGACACTGCCATAATTGCACCTAAAAGTCCTTTTCATTTTTCCCTCAGTAAGTTTGCAGATGGCACCAAACTGTGTTGATCTGTTAGAGGGTAGAAAAGGTTTACAGCAGGATCTAGACAGGTTAGACCTGTTGGGACAAGGCTAATTGTATGAGGTTTAGCAAGGCCAAGAACCAGGTCCTGCACCTGGGTCATAACAACCACATGGTAAGCTACAGACATGGAGTCATAACAACCCCATGGTAAGCTACATGCCTGGAGATACGTGGTTGGAAAACTGCAACTTGCAAAGGGACCTGGGCATATTGGTTGACAGTTGACTGAATATGAGTCAGCAGTGTTCAGGTGGCCAAGAAAGCCAATGGCATTTTGGCTTGGGTTAGAAACACTGTGGCCAGCAGGAAGAGCAAGGTGATCATTTCCCTGCAGTTGGAGCTGGTGGGGCTACACCTTTAACCCTGTGTTCAGTTCTGAGTCCACCTCTGCAAGGACATTTTGGTACTGGAGTGTGTCCAGAGAAGGGCAACAAAGATCAGGAAGGGCCTAGGACACATGGATTATGAGGAGCATCTGAGGGAGCTGGGATTGTTCAGCCTGGAGAAGAGGAAGCTGATGGGAGACCTCATTGCTGTCTACAACTACCTGAAGGGAGGCTGTAGCCAGGTGGGGTTGGTCTCTTCTCCCAGGCAACCAGCGACAGAACAAGGGGACATAATCTCAAGTTGTGCCAGGAGAGGTCTAGGCTGGGTGTTAGGAGGAAGTTCTTCCACAGAGAGAGTGATTGGCATTGGAATGGGCTGCCCAGAGAGGTGGTGGAGTCACTGTCCCTGGAGGTGTTCAAGAAAAAACTGGATGAAGCACTTAGTGCCATGGTCTGGTTGATTGGACAGGGCTGGGTGCTAGGTTGGCCTGGATGATCTTGGAGTTCTCTTCCAACCTGGCTGATTTTATGATCTCAGTTTTTCATGCTGATGTCAGCATTTCCTCATATATTCATGGACTGGCATGAGTATCAGAAACACATTTTTGTACTTCCACCTAAAACATCCCGCTGCAGATTACATCTACCATAATTTGCTAGACAAATTCAAGACATTGGTCTTAACCTAAAAGCTGAAAAAAATATGTTATCTAACCCTTAGAACAAGATGTTCTTTGCTACATTCTGAAGTAAATGTGAAAGACCCAACAGATCAGCTAACAGCTTGAAAGACTTCATGCACCGATGCCATCATTTTATAAACTGAACTGACTAAACTGTGTTGCCAGCAGGGCCAGGGAGGGCATTCTCCCCTTCTGCCTCGCTCTGCTGAGACCCCACCTGGAGTACTGCATCCAGTTCTGGAGCCCCCATTACAAGAGGGATGTGGAGATGCTGGAGCATGTGCAGAGAAGGGCTGCAGCAGCTCTGCTGTGAGGACAGACTGAAAGAGTTGGGGCTGTGCAGGCTGGAGGAGAGGAGGCTCCCAGGTGACCTTCTTGTGGCCTTCCAGTATCTGAAGGGAGCCTACAAAAAAGCTGGAGAGGGACTTTTTAGGCTATTAGAGAGTGACAGGACTGGGGGGAATGGAGCAAAGCTGGAGATGGGTAGGTTCAGCCTGGACATGAGGAGGAAGCTGTTGAGCATGAGAGTGGTGAGAGGCTGGAATGGGTTGCCCAGGGAGGTGGTTGAGGCCCCATGGCTGGAGGTGTTTAAGGCCAGGCTGGATGAGGCTGTGTGTAGCCTGCTCTAGGGTAGGGTGTCCCTGGGCATGGCAGGGGGGTTGGAACTGGCTGATCCTTGTGGTCCCTTCCAACCCTGACTGATTCTATGATTCTGTGAATTCACTGGTCTGCAGTTTGGGGATTTTTCACCACTTAATTTCATTTCTTTCTTCCATTTCAGAAAAATTAATCACCCAGACCACAAAACCATCCCTGTCTTCATTTGTTATGGAGAGACACAATCTACAAAGGCTATCTGTCATTTCATGAAAACACAGAACAAATGTGCTATATTTTGTACCAATCATTGCAAATCTCATTAGTTCTCAGAGTGAGAAAGATGAGATATTGTAAGACTGAGTTTAAAATTTAATTACAATGAATAAAACTAATTCAAGAGTCACTATCTTAAAGCTTATGTTGCTCTTGAAATGAATCTCTCTTTATGAAAAGGAAAGGCACCAACTAACAAAGCTAACTTGATTCACTTTCTTTTTTTCAAATCATAGAATGGTTTGGGATGGAAGAGACTTGAAAGATCATCTAGTTCCAGTGTCCCTCTGCTATGGGTAGGGACACCTTCCCAACAAGGAGCCCAGGTTGCTCAAGGCCTCATCCAACCTGGCCTCAAACATCTCCCGGGAAGGGACATCCACAACCTCCCTGGGCAACCTGTTCCCATGTGTCACCAACCTCACTGTAAAGAATTTCTTCCTAATCCCCAGTCTAAATCTCCCCTCTTCCAGCTTCAATCCATTCCCTCTCATCCTATCACTAGTGAAAAAGTCCCTTCTCAGCTTTCTTGTAGGCTCCCTTCAGGTACTGGACGGCTGCTCTAAGTTCTCCCAAAAGCCTCCTTTCCTCCAGGCTGAACAGCTCAAACTCTCTCAGCCTGTGCCCATAGGGGAGGTGTTTCAGCCCTCTGATCATCTTTGTGACCCTCCTCTTTACCCTCTCCCACTGTTTGATGCCCTTCTTGTGTTGTGGGCACCAGAACTCCAAGTAGAATCTCATGAGAACAGACTAGAGGGGGAGAATCACCTCCCTCATCCTGTTGGCCACACTTCTTTTGAAGCAGCTCAGGACAAGTTTGCCTTCTGGGATGCAAGTGCACATTGCTGGCTCATGTTGAGTTTTTCATCAACTGACACTCCCAAATCTTTTTCCTTGAGACTGCTTTCAAACAATTCCTCTCCAGCCTATATCTGTGCTTGGGACTGCCCTGACTCAGGCATAGGACCTTGCATTTGGCCTTGTTGAACTTAAAACATTATGTCACAAATGCCTCCCATTAAAAAGAGCAAAGAAAATAATAGTTAATAAAGAAACGGAAAAAAAAGGAGAATTAGGAGATCACTCCAAATGGAGTGTTTGATCATCATTCCAGAGAAGGGCAACAGAGCTGGTGAAAAGCCTGGAACACAAACCCTATGAGGAGAGGCTGAGGGAGCTGGAGGTGTGCAGCCTGGAGAAGAGGAGGCTCAGGGCAGAGCTCATTGCTCTCTACAACTACCTGAGAGGAGGTTGTAGCCAGGTGGGGTTGCTCTCTTCTGCCAGGCAACAAGCAACAGAACACGGGGAACACAGCCTCAAGTTGTGCTGGGGGAGGTCTAGGCTGGATGTTAGGAGGAAGTTGTTGGCAGAGAGAGTGATTGACATTGGAATGGGCTGCCCAAGGAGGTGGTGGAGTCACTGTCCCTGGAGGTCTTCAAGAAAAGCCTGGATGAGGCACTCAGTGCCATGGTCTGGTTGACTGGATAGGGCTGGGTGCTAGTTTGGCCTGAATGATCTTGGAGGTCTCTTCTAACCTGCTTGATTCTATGATCATAGGAAAGCTTAGCAATAATTGCACCATAATAAGCATGGATGAGGCACTTAGTGCCGTGGTCTAGATGACTGGACAGGACTGGGTGCTAGGTTGGACCAGATGAGCTTGGAGTTCTCTTCCCACGTGCTTGATTCTATGACTCTATGCTGTAGTGCCCTATTGCACCATAGGCAATAATAAGGAAAGTTCCATTTTAGAGGTATTTTTGAAAGCAATCCTTACAAGTAAGGAATTAGTCAGTACAGGACTCTGGTTGTAAACCAGGATAATTCGGGCAGCTCTTCACCTTGCCAGATGTCTGGAGAGATAGATGCTATGAAGTAGAAAAGAGCTACTGAAAGGGGAAAGGAATATAAAAGCTCCTTATAAAAAGAGAGAGCAGTGCTCGTTGCTATTCAAGCGCATTAGCTGCCATATCCTGTTTCCACTGACTGCAGTGGAAGCTTTAGCATTGACTTCAAACAGGTGCAAGTCCCCATGAGACCACAGGGAATAAAACGTACAGTCACGGCCTGAAAGCAACAGTGTGTGAAGTGTGGTGAGACAGGATATGTAATTCCAATCTGGTACAGAAGAAGTGATTTAAATGCAGTGCCAAGTAAGGATGCAACTGAAAAAAAACCCCAGACTTTTCTAAAGAGAAATTTGGCAAGCCTTCAGTCAGGGCTTCAAGAAAAGCAGAGGAATAAACCTCACAGAAATAAGAGTGCTAACCTATAGCTGGGGGAGAGAACAGGGGAGACCCAGAAGCAGCAATGAGCATCATCCTGCTCTGCAGCAATACAGTAGCATTTATTCAGGACACAGCTGCTGGCATGCCTTGGTGGATACTGCAGTTTGGGTCTGCTCTGAGAATTGGTGGGAGTTAGACACAAGTGCATTACACTTTGTTATTTATTCTCCTCTGTATTATCATGAGCATTTGAAACTGTTTGGGGACTTCTGATTGTTTGTGGTTTGTAGTTTAATTACATGATCTTCCAAGAGCAGTCTTAGGCTACATTCTTGCATGGCTTGAGAGACGCACAGTATCTTTGATTAATCTGATAAAGAAAGTAGCTGATATTAATCAGAAGCTGCTAAAAAATAGAGTGCTTATGCCAAGGGAAACTCCATGACTTTGGAATTTCTTTTCAGATGGAATCAGGAGAGAAAGATATGGAAAACAAAAAGTATGACTGAAATGGTGTCCAGAGAAGGGCGACAAAGCTGGTGAGAGGCCTGGAACATAAACCCTATGAGGAGAGGCTGAAGGTGCTGGGGGTGTGCAGCCTAGAGAAGAGGAGGCTCAGGGGTGACCTCATTGCTCTCTACAACTACCTGAAGGGAGGCTGTAGCCAGGTGGGGGGGGGCCTCTTCTCCCAGGCAACCAGCAATGGAACAAGGGGACACAATCTCAAGTTGTGCCAGAGGGAGGTATAGGCTGGATGTTAGGAGGAAGTTTCTGACAGAGAGAGTGATTAGCATTGGAATGGGCTGCCCAGGGAGGTGGTGGAGTCACCATCCCTGGAGGTGTTCAAGAAAAGCCTGGATGAGGCACTCAGTGCCATGGCCTGGTTGATTGGCTAGGGCTGGGTGCTAGGTTGGACTGGATGATCTTGGAGGTCTCTTCCAACCTGGTTGATTCTATGATTCTATGCTTCTATGAATATCAAAAAGTCTTGGTAGTAAACTACCTGGACAAGTACTACAGCAGGACGACTGAAGATGAGTATATCATTTTAACAACAGGTTTTGATGTGAAAATGATATTTTTTTAAATTACATAATGAAGTTTTAACTACATAATGAAGGGTTTTTTTTAATTACATAATCTTCCAAGAGAAGTCTTAGGCTACATTCTTGCATGGGTTGAGAGACGCACAGTATCTTTGATTAATCTGATAAAGAAAGTAGCTGATATTAATTAGAAGCTGCTAAAAAATAGAGTGCTTATGCCAAAGGAAACTCCATGACTTCAGAATTTCTTTTCAGATGGAATCAGGAGAGAAAGATATGGAAAACAAGAAGTATGACTGCAATGGGGGTAATAAATATCAAACAGTCTTGGTAGTAAACTACCTGGACAAGTACTACAGCAGGATGCCTGAAGATGAATATATCATTTTAACAACAGGTTTTGATGTGAAAATGAAGATTGAAGGCAACAGTTTTGAGGAGACTAAGGCAAGACTGGAAGAGGAATAGCAGAGAAGAGGTGAAGCAGCTTTTCTCTGATGGGTAAGTTTTAGGACTGAAAGGAAAACGTACCTGTGCCAGCATGGGAAACCCGAGGTTCCTGCAGCCATTGCAAGGTGTCAGCGCCTCCCATAAACCTGAAGGCCCACAAGTATTTTCTCCTGCATCATCATCTTCTTCCTCTCTTGGTGTTAGACATGTTGAAGAAGGCCTCTGTGCCTAAAGAAAGAGTACTTTGGAATTAAACAAAGTCACAACTTGTAAAGAGATACTTTACTTAATGAGAAGAATTTAGAAGACTCCCATTTAAATTTTCCAAAGGAGAAGTTGATGTTTTAATGCAAAGTAAGCACTCAACTCTTAAACTGCCATACAAAAATCACACTGTCTAAGGAAAATGCCTATAGATCTATCTGCAGCTACACTCTAAATATGAGTGAACAGCATTAATATGCATAACAAATCTTTTACTTCCAAATTTGCAAGTTTAGGGTATCCCACAGAAAACTCAGAGAATCACAGAAACATCCAGGTTAGAAAATACCCTCAGGATCACCAAGTCCAAACCAGAACCCTACTCTACAAGATTCACCTTAAATCATATCCCAAAGCACCACATGCAAATGACTCAAACACATCCAGGGTTGGTGACTCAACCACCTCCCTGGGCAGCTCATTCCAGTGCCTGACCACTCTCTCTGTGAAAAACTTTTGCTTAACATCCAATCTAAACCTCCCCAGTCTTAGCTTGAGGTCATTCCCTCTTGTTCTGTCACCAATTACATGTGAGAAGAATCATAGAATCAGTCAGGTTGGAAGGGACCACAAGGATCATTAGTTCCAACCCCTCTGACATGGGGAGGGACACCCTACCCTAGAGCAGGCTGCTCACAGCCTCATCCAGCCTGGCCTTAAACACCTCCAGCCATGGGGCCTCAACCACCTCCCTGGGAAACGCATTCCAGCCTCTCACCACTCTCATGCTCAACAGCTTCCTCCTCATGTCCAGGCTGAACCTACCCATCTCCAGCTTTGCTCCATTCCCTCCAGTCCTGTCACTCTCTGATAGCCTAAAAAGTCCCTCCCCAGCTTTTTTGTAGGCTCCCTTCAGATACTGGAAGGCCACAAGAAGGTCACCTGGGAGCCTCCTCTCCTCCAGCCTGCACAGCCCCAACTCTTTCAGTCTGTCCCCACAGCACAGTTGCTGCAGCCCTCTGAGCATCCTCCTGGTCCTGCTCTGGACACACTCCAGCATCTCCACATCTTTCTTGTCATGGAGGCTCCAGAACTGGATGCAGTACTCCAGGTGGGGTCTCAGCAGAGCAAGGCAGAAGGGGAGAATCACCTCCCTTGCCCTGTTGGCCACACTTCTGCTGCTGCAGCCCAAGCTCTGGTTGGCTTTCTGGGCTGCAGGTGCACACTGCTGGCTCATGCTGAGCTTCTCATCCAGCAGCACCCCCAAGTCCCTCTCCTTAGGGCTGCTCTCCAGCCACTCACTGCCTAACCAGCTCCAGCCTCTCCACAATGTCCCTTCAGGTAGTTGTAGACTCAACAAACTACACTATATCCCCAAGAAATATCCCAAATAACACAAACTAACAAGATTTTGGTTCAGCAGTCATCTATTGTGTTCAAAAAAGTATAGTTATATTACAGAAGGGGGGAAAGAAATCAATTCAATCAAAAGACAAGGTTTCAATTTTTATCCTGTATATACCAATGATAAATGTTTGGGCTTATTCTGTAGGGAGTAAAAAAAGGTTTACAAGGATCTGGTTTGCTTTTGGTTCATCAGCTGGAAGTTATGAAAGATACTGGGATAAGGAATTTGGTTGTAAGCATTAAGATGTCTGTCTTGGCTTCAGTAAAAAGAGAATAATGCTGATTTTTGCTAACACCTGTAAGCTGATTTTCTCTGACAGCCAGGAGGAGGAAGAACAGGTACTGCCCATCTCTTTATTCTGCCACATGAGATAGTCCACCCCAACTGAACAAAGTCCAGTGGCAACTTCTATTGACTTCAGGAAAAGGAGGAAGGAAGTTAAGCTGGTACTGAATTATTCTTAAAATCTCATGTTAAAAAAAACCTTATGGTGAGACCAACAAACATGTGAAGTTTACTCACAGCTTCATTCTTGGCCCATATTTACATTGCAATGTGTGAGAGTTGTCTAGCCTGGCTGACATTTGTGCAGCCTACCTGAGAGTCAGATACTAAACACTGTCCTTAGGAATTTTGGTCTTAGAATCATAGCATCAGTCACGGTTGGAAGGCACCACAGGGATCATCTAGTTCCAACCCCCCTGCCATGGGCAGGGATACGCTACCCTAGATCAGAGAAGAACAAGTCCTCTTTTCCTCTTTTTGGTCTTAAATAATCCTTCAGAAGGGACTGAGTTTTTGTCTGCCCAACACAACAGTGCTTGAGAGAGTGGCTGACCACATCTATTCATTTGGTGGTAACATTAGTTCTAAAGCACTGCTGCGAGGCTTATATGAAAGCAAACTCAAACCTCAAACCACTTAACTGTATATTATCTTAGTAAATTAAAGATAGAAACCTGTGGAGTCTGTTGCAAAAAAAGGTGAAGGGAAAGTAGGGAAAAAAGGAAGGGAAATGGAGAAAGATGAACATGAGCTCATGGAAGCTGTAAGAGAAGCAAAGGCAGCACACAGAGAACCTCTAACCCAATTTAGCATCTGAGGATCATCACAGGATCACAGGATCACAGGATGTTAGGGGTTGGAAGGGACCCAAGGAGATCATCCAGTCCAACCCCCCTGCCAGAGCAGGACAATACTATCTAACACAGATCACACAGCAACACATCCAGACAGGCCTTCAGAGTCTCCAGAGAAGGAGACTCCACAACCTCTCTGGGAAGCCTGTTCCAGTGCTCTGGGACCCTTACAGTAAAGAAGTTCCCCCTTGTGTTGAGGCAGAACCTCTTTTGCTGCCACTTACACCCATTGCTCCTTGTCCTATCCCAGGAAGCAGTGAGCAGAGCCTGTCCCCCACTCCTGGCAGCCTTCAGATACTCATAAACATTTATCAAATCCCCTCTAGGTCTTCTCTTCTCCAGACTAAAAAGCCCCAGGTCCCTCAGCCTCTCCTCATCAGCCATGCCCTCCAGTCCCCTCAGCATCCTTTTAGCCCTCTGCTGGACCCTCTCCAGCAGATCCCTGTCCCTCTTAAACTGGGGAGCCCAAAACCAAACAGAGTTTTTAACCTTTGATTCTTGTGCTACCTTCTCACATGAGGATGTGGTTGGGATACCACTAACTGATGTATAAAAAGAAAAAACAAACTTCTAAATTCTATTTCATCTCACTCACCAGAGATGAACACAACAAATCCACCTCCACTACTCTGCTGATGGCTGGAAAATGCTCGTGCCCTTGTTGCAGGCTTCGTTACCTTAGCCCTGCCTCCTGAAGTTAGGAGGATTTATTTACCTTTCATTTTAAAAGTCAATTGCTAAAACTTTCTTAGCATGATTATTTGCATGAGGTTATTTTGACAGGCGAGTGGGACCACAGAAAGTGTTGCCATAGCAACCAGTATTCTTACACACTATTATTAAAAGGGCTGGGTTAACTCTGCAGAGTGTGGGTCGTGAGAGACTGTTATTGCTATGGATTTGCTTAGACAAAGGGAGCAAACTACAGGTCTTTCCCTTCTAGTTATGATGCCATCTTCCACATTGGTTGCCCTAGGTTTCTGTTTGAAATCTCAGTGGTTTTATACCGGAGAATCAAGTGTCTCTTGCCCCCTGGAGCAAAAAGCAAAGAACTGCAGCAGTGCTATCTTCAGGAAAGCAAGTAACACACATCAGCTGTGACCTTAGAGCCAAGAGAAGTGAATGAAGACAAACGTTACAGAAAACCACAAATGCACCTTCTGAAAGTAAAACATACACAGACCTGACAGCAAAGAGAATTTTTCAATACAATTAAAGGAAGATGAGTAGTGAAATTCAACATATTTGAACTGTTTGAGGAGGATTTATGAATATTTAGCCATCGCATGAACAGAGTAGAAAAATTAATCATACCAAAATATTACTGAACAATATTTGGGATGAGATTTAACAAGGCCAAGTGCAGGGCTCTGCACTTTGGCCACAACAACCCCAGGCAGCACTACAGGCTGGAGACAGAGTTGCTGAGAGCAGCCAGGCAGAAAGGGACCTGGGGGTACTGGTAGATAGTAGCTGAACATGGGCCAGCAGTGTGCCCAGGTGGCCAAGAGAGCCAATGGCATCCTGGCCTGCATCAGGAACAGTGTGGCCAGCAGCACAAGGGAGGTTATTCTGCCCCTGTGCTCAGCACTGGTCAGGCCACGCCTTCAGTACTGCATCCAGTTCTGGGCTCCTTAATTCAAGAGAGATGTTGAGGTGCTGGAACATGTCCAGAAAAGGGCAACAAAGCTGATGAGAGGACTGGAACACAAACCCTATGAAGAGAGGTTGAGGGAGCTGGGGGTGTGCAGCCTGGAGAAGAGGAGGCTCAGGAGGGAAACTTGTTGCTGCCTACAACTCCCTGAAGGGAGGCTGTAGCTACGTGGGGTTGGTCTCTTCTCTCAGGCAACCAGCAACAGAAGAAGGGGACACAATCTCAAATGGTGCTGGGGAAGGTCTAGGCTGGCTGTTAGGAGGAAGTTGTTGGCAGAGAGAATGATTGGCATTGGAATGGGCTGCCCAGGGAGGTGGTGGAGTTGCCATCCCTGGAGGTGTTGAAGAAAAGCCTGGATGAGGCACTTAGTGCCATGGTCTGGTTGACTGGCTAGGGCTGGGTGCTAGGTTGGACTGGGTGATCTTGGAGGTCTCTTCCAACCTGGTTGATTCTACGACTCTACAATTCTATGATTCTATTCTATGAATAATCAAACACACAGGAGCAGCATGAGAGAGTTGTGTTCCTTCCTTCAGGTGTGTTTTCTATAAACAACTTGATAAAACCATGATCACAGAAATGCAAATGAATGAGGAGAAAAGGGAAATATTATGTAGTTAGTGTTTCTTGATCATTCAAAACAGAACACACCAATGACAGTTCATTAGGCACATTCCTGGAGTTAACTAACACTCATACACCTGGACTATCCAGGTATGAATAATATGATATAGGCTAATTTACAGACTACTACAGAGCAGGATTTGCTCCTCTCACACTGAATTACTGACTCCTGTCATCTTGCCCAGATTTCTATTACTGGTAAAGCACTATAAAAGAAGCTTTAGGAGAAATGTACGTGAGGGGGCAAGGAACAGGTTCTGTCACCTTTCTCAGCATTCCCCCTGCCAGAAGTCCAGTTCTTCTCAGACAACAGCTGCAAAGGGGTACGTGGGAGCTGCTGCAGCAAATGGAAGCTGCTTTTGGAAAGGGGAGGAAAGGAGTTAACAGCAGCATAAGAAAAAAGGAGGTCAGAAGTCCCCCAAATAGGATAGACTGGGTTTGCATACCCAGACACACCTGAAGGAGCCAGGTGAGACACAGAAAGATCCACAATGAATCCACTGACCTCAGACTGTCAGACAAGCCCCTGAACTCCCAATCTAGACCACCTAGTTTCCTGCTGTTCTCTCTCAGCCCTCATGCCTTTCCCAGAACTCCCTCCTTTTTCTATTTTGCTGTATAATTTAATGTTGCCTCCTTACAGATCCCTTGGATATGAAAATCTAATTCTGTGTGTGCTGCTGGGAAGCCTTGAGATAGCTCTGCAGGGAGAGTTTTAGTGAAAGCAGAGTTATTTATGCCCACTTCACAGAACAGAAGAAACAAATAGGAAGTATTTCTGTCACCCAAAGAAACACAGAGACAACTGAGAACTTTCTATTCATGTGGTCTTTGACTCAAAAAAGCAAAACTCACTGTAGTGATGAAATGCCACCTAGATCACTGTTGCTCAGTTAATTGAATCTGACATTATGAAATGTTGAAGTCAATATAAACTGTAACAGTAAGCCTCAAAAAGGCCAACTCTGCCTAAGCTAGAAGAGACATAGAATCATTCTGGCTGGGAAGAAAACTGAGTCCAACCACTATCAAACTCTACTAAGTCTCATCCTAAACCATGTCCCTCAGTATCACATCTTATATGTCTTTTAAACACCTCCAGGGCTGGTGATTCAGTCACCTCCCTGGGGAGCCTGTTAAGAGTGCCTGAGAACCCTTGGAGTGAGGAAGTTTCTTCTGATACCCAATCTAAACCTTCCCTGGTGCAACTCGAGGCCATTTCTTCTCATCCTATCGCTTGTTACTAGGGAGACCTTGCCACCTTGCCACAACATCCTCTCAGGTAGTTGTAGAGAGTGACATGATCTCCCCTCAGCCTCCTGCAGAGTAAGCAAGCCCAGTTCCCTCAGCTGCTCCTCACAAGTTCTTTAGACCCTTCACCAGCTCTGTTTCCCTTCTCTGGACTTGCTCTAGCACCTCAATGTCTTTCTTGTAGTGAGCAAGTTACACCTGAATACTGTACTCTAGGTGTGGCCTCCCCAGAGCTGAGCACAGGGGGGCAATCACTGCCTGTGCCATGTATTGCTGACCCAGGCCAGGATGCTGTTTGCCTTCATAGCTGCCTAAGTACACTGCCAACCAGCATCACCAGGTCCTTTTCTGCTGAGCAGCTTTCCAGCCACTCTGCTCCAAGCCTGCAGCATTACCTGGGGTAGTTATGACTGAAATACAGGATCTGTGGTCACATACAATTGGCCTTGGCCCATCAATCCAGCCTGTCAAGGTCCCTATCTAGAGTCTTCCTACCCTCAAGCTGATCAGCACTGTCTCCAACTCAGTGTCAGGTACAAACTTCCTGAGGCTGCACTCAACCCTTTATCTCACTGATAAAGTTATTATGGAGAATGGGCTGCAGTCCTCAGCCCTGGCTCCCCTGCTTGTGACCAGCCACCAACTGGATTTAACTCCATTCACCACCACTCACCAGGCCACTTTCTCTAGGAGGCTGCTGTGGGAGACAGTGTCAAATCCTCTACCAAAGTCTAGGAAGATAACACCAACAGCCTTTGCCTCATTCACTAAGCAGATCCTGGAATGGGTTGCCCAGGGAGGTGGTTGAGGCCCCATCCCTGGAGGTGTTTAAGGCCAGGCTGGATGAGGCTGTGTGCAGCCTGCTCTAGGGTAGGGTGTCCCTGGGCATGGCAGGGGTGTTGGAACTGGCTGCTCCTTGTGGTCTCTTCCAACCCTGACTGATTCTGTGATTCTATGATTCGCATAGATTTGCTATCACAATCACTCAACGTCTGTCTCCTGATCTTAGAGAACAAGCCAATATTTAGCAACACATGTAACTATGAATGCAGAAAAAAAAAGAAGAGGAACCCTAAAATGAGGGAATTAAATTGCATTTTGCATTCCTAAAAGTCAACAGGAAAAGAGAGCACCTTTGGTCCTAACTATGACTTCAGCCTACCAAGTTCACAGCCCAAGGAGCTTTACATCACGTATAAAACACACACCAAGTTTGAGCCTTCAAAAAGGTTGTCAGTGATTTCCTGACTACCACATGACTTCACCATCAAAGTGCAGCAGTTTAAGAGCTAAAGTTCCATTTTGGTTCTAAATCATAAAGAAGAGAGAGGAGCCTTCTGGACATTCTTTTGAATACAGAATGAATGAGCAGGGCATTGGTTGTGAAAGGAACCCATCACCCAAGGCAAGTTTTCTTTATGAATACCCTAAGTCATACAAAACTTCTTATTTCCTTTTACTTCCTCTTCTTCTGTTTTTAATAAAAACTGCTCTGCTTTTCACCTTGATATTTGTAAGCAGCCACTGCTAAGGAAAATGCAATTTAATTCCCTCATTTCAGGACACAGAAGAGACCTTCCTGTAGGAGCTGAGTGAAATCTAAAATCAGACATCAAAACCTTTCTCTACTTCCTGTACCCCTTTTTGTTCTCAGAAGTATGATTCATTTGCAGAAGTATGGCAAATGCCTCTTTCAGATATTATCCACTAGAGCAAGTTAGCACCATTGAAACCATGAAACATATGAATTAATATGACCTTGTGGTGGATTAACACAGCCCTCACAGCCAGCTAAAACCAATGCAGACCTTCATCATTTGCTGTTGTGTCACAGTTCTAGACACCAGTGTTACCTTTTCACTTGTCTTGCAGCATATCACTTATTCACAGGATCACAGAACTAACTAGGTTGGAAGAGACCTCCAAGATCATCCAGGCCAATCAATCACCTAACCCTTCTAATTAACTAAACCATGGCACTGCCTCATCCAGCCTCCTCCTAAACACCTCCAGGGATGATGACTCCACCGCCTCCCTGGGCAGGACATTCCAATGCCAATCACACTTTCCCTGTAGAACTTCTTCCTAACATCCAGCCTAAACCTACCCTGGCACAGTTTGAGACTGTGTCCACTTGTTCTGTCACTGAGTGTCCGGGAGAAGAGACCAAGCCCTGCCTGGCAACAACCTCCTTGCAGGTAGTGGTAGACAGCAATGAGGTCTCTCCTGAGCCCCCTCTTCTCCAGGTTGCACATCCCCAGCTCCCTCAGCCTCTCCTCGTAGGGCTGTGCTCAAGGCCCCTCACCAGCCTCGTCACCCATCTCTGGACACGCTCAAGCATCTCAATGTCCCTCCTAAACTGGGGGGGTCCAGGACTGAACACAGTACTCAAGGTGTGGTCTAACCAGTGCAGAGTACAGGGGCAGAATGACCTCCCTGCTCCTGCTGACCACACCATACCTGATGCAGGCCAGTATGTCACTGGCTCTCTTGGCCACCTGGGCACACATCCACCAGGCAGGCAGTCCAGGTAGACTACATCCACAGCCTTACCCACATCCACCAGGCAGGCTGCTTGGTCATAAAAAGAGAGCAAGTTGGTCAAGCAGGACCTGCCCTTGTTAAGAAAATAAGCTTTTTGAAATGGAGCAGCAAAGACAAAACCTGAGGACAATCTCCTTCTGCTAACAGAAGGTGGTAAGCAACCAGGCATTTGATAAGCTAAATGCTACCACTAACTGTGGAACAACGAAGTCAGCAGGAGCTTCCTTCTAAAGAAACAGCTTGTCAGAGTCTGGACCATGCAGATAGCTCACATGCTCCTAGCTGCAGGATTACAGAGGTGTACCCCTGCCTCTGCCCTGCAGCAGTCTAATGCTGCTGTGAAATACAAGCGAAAAAGCACAATCTACCATCCAATAACCTAATTTTACATCATCCTACTAACTAAAGAGAGGGAAACTCCTTTCGAATATCATCTACGAATCAGGAGGAGCAGGCTGTTGTGTGTGCCTGCTGCTCCCCCTGCAGCTGCGGCAGACAAGCCAAGGACCGAGGCGCTGGGACAGTGATGCTGTGCTCAGCGCTCCCCCTGCTGCTGCCCGTGCTGCTCCCGAGGGGAAACGCCTGATGGACCAAGAGGAGAGAGAGAACAGCACTTGGGCACGGAATGGTAGCACCGTCATTTACTGCTTTCTCACAGCATTCACCAAATGCACCCCTCTGGGATTCAGGAAGGATCTTGACAAGGACAAGGCTCCCGTAGAAGAGACAGGCAGCGTCTTACAGGCAGGGCAATGTTTTGATGGCCTGGGCACACCTTTCGCTCATCCCTTACAGCAGCCTTCTCTCTGCTCGCTGCGTTTCCATCTCCCATCCTCATTAGCTATCCTTTGCCTCGGGCTGCATGTCTCAGCCATTGTCACAAATATGCTCCTTGTTTACACTTCTTTCATAATGAGTCTCGTTAGTTTGACTGCACCTTCTGCATTCACCAAGGCAGTAACAGGAGAGCAGGGCTGGTCCTGAATGCTGGAGAAGCCTACACTGTACCTGTACCTGCAATAATCCCTGCGGGATGCCACATAGGTCACTAAAGCCTCTCCAAGGTGGTCACCGAGTTTGTGTTCTTTGTTTGCTGGTTACATTGAAAGAGTGTGCTGCAGAAGTGCTGGGCTACAACAGGACTCAGCAGGAGATACTCAGTGGCCATTTTCGGTGGTGCTCTGAAAATCTAAGCTCTGGGAGTCCCAGACAGGGACAACCCTGACCTTTAGACTGCTGCACATCAGCCAAGCTGCGTGGGATAGCATCTTCTGCCTGGGGCTCTAGCAACTCAAACCTTGTCTGCAGCTGCCACACACTTTGAACAGGGACAGGGACAATCCGGACCTTTAGGCTGCTGCACATCAGCCAAGCTGCACGGGATAGCATCTTCTGCCTGGGGCTCTAGCAACTCAAACCTTGTCTGCAGCTGCCACACACTTTGAACAGGGACAGGGACAATCCGGACCTTTAGACTGCTGCACATCAGCCAAGCTGCATGGGATAGCATTTTCTGACTGGGGCTCTAGCAACCCAAAACTTGTCTGAAGCTGGCACACACTTTGAACAGGGACAATCTTGACCTTTAGGCTGCTGCACATCAGCCAAGCTGCATGGGATAGCATTTTCTGACTGGGGCTCTAGCAACCCAAAACTTGTCTGAAGCTGGCACACACTTTGAACAGGGAGAGGGACAATCCTGACCTTTAGACTGCTGCACATCAGGCAAGCTGCATGGGATAGCATTTTCTGACTGGGGCTCTAGCAACCCAAAACTTGTCTGCAGCTGCCACACACTTTGAACAGGGAGAGGGACAATCCTGACCTTTAGACTGCTGCACATCAGGCAAGCTGCATGGGATAGCATTTTCTGACTGGGGCTCTAGCAACCCAAAACTTGTCTGCAGCTGGCACACACTTTGAACAGGGAGAGGGACAATCCTGACCTTTAGACTGCTGCACATCAGGCAAGCTGCATGGGATAGCATTTTCTGACTGGGGCTCTAGCAACCCAAAACTTGTCTCTAGCAGTCACACACTTTGAACTCAAGAACAGTAATGCCTGAACATGTAAAATCCCTGCAGTTTAAAGCAACAGAGGTATGGTAATTGAGTGTAACAGCAATGAAATTGATTATCTTTAAGTAAATATGATTTATTTACATACATGAGTGCCTCCACTATGGTGAGACCTCACCTGGAGTATTTTGTCCAGCTCTGGTGCCCTCAATACAGGAAGGACATGGACCTGACAGAGCAAGTCCAGACGAGGGCCACAAAAATGATGAGAAGACTGGAACACCCAGTCTATATTTAGACTGGCCATTAGGAAGAAATTCTTTGCTATGATGGTGGTGGAACACTGAAACAGGTTGCCCAGGGAAGCAGTGGAGGCCCTATCCCTGGTGACACTGAAGGTTAGGCTTGTTTGGACTCAGAGCAACCTGATCTGGTTTGGGATGTCCCTGCTTATTGCAGGTCTTTCATAGAACCATAGAATCAGTCAGGGTTGGAAGGGACCACAAAGATCATTTAGTTCCAACACCCCTGACATGGGCAGGGACACCCTACCCTAGAGCTGGCTGGCCACAGCCTCATCCAGCCTGGCCTTAAACACCTCCAGGGATGGGGCCTCAGCCACCTCCCTGGGCAACCCAGTCCAGGCTCCCTTCACTCTCATGCTGAACAACTTCCACCTCATGTCCAGTCTGAATCTCTCCACCTCCAGCTTTGCTCCATTCCCCTTAATCCTGTCACTCCCTGATAGCCTAAAAAGTTTGGACCAGATGACCTTTGAAGGTCCCTTCCAAGCCATTACACTCTATGATTCTATGATGAGAAGTACATGGATGTGCAGTTGCTGCCCCTCAGTGGGCAAGTGCCACTGACACTTAGCACCATAAGCACCCCAGAAACTAAACACTCTGCCTCCAGAGCAGGATCTGACAGCATGCAGGAAAGGTACCCTGGAAATAGATGACAAGCATAATGCACACTGAATAAGAGCACAATTTTAAGTAGAAAATAAGATTGCCAAATGAATGAATACAACTGTGTTTTATACAGGTATTTGTATATCCAAAGCAGTGCCACACCTTTCACTTTTTTAATTCATCCTTGGATATAACATAATTAGTGACCCTTAAGACAATTGTACCCCCCTGTACTACACTTCTAAAAGGATTCATGCATGCATTTGATGTGAAATGACCTAATTTTTAGGATTTAAAAACCTAGCAAGCAGCACTACAGGCTGGGGACAGAGTGGCTGGAAGAGTCCCAGGAAGAAAAGGGAGCTGGGGGGTACTGGTGGATAGCAGGCTAAAGATGAGCCAGCAGTGTGCCCTGCTGGGCAGGAGAGTCAATGGCATCCTGGCCAGGATCAGGAACAGTGTGGCCAGTAGGACAAGGGAGGTTATTCTGCCCCTGTACTCAGCACTGCTCAGGCCACACCTTGAGTGCTGTGTCCAGTTCTGGGCTACTCAATTCAAGAGAGATGTTGAGGTGCTGGAACATGTCCAGAGAAGGGCAACAAAGCTGGTGAGAGGCCTGGAGCAGAGCCCTGTGAGGAGAGGCTGAGGGAGCTGGGGGTGTGCAGCCTGCAGAAGAGGAGGCTCAGGGCAGAGCTCATTGCTGTCTGCAACTACCTGAAGGGAGGCTGTAGCCAGGTGGGGTTGGTCTCTTCTCCCAGGCAACCAGCAACAGAAGAAGAAGACACAGTCTCAAGCTGTGCCTGGTCAGGTTCAGGCAAGACGTTAGGAGGAAGCTGTTCACAGAGAGAGGGATTTGCATTGGAATGGGCTGCCCAGGGAGGTGGTGGAGCTGCCATCCCTGGAGGTGTTAAAGCAAAGCCTGGATGAGGCACTTAGTGCCATGGTCTGGTTGATTGTCTATGGCTGGTGCTAGGTTGGGCTGGAAGAGCTTGGAGGTCTCTTCCAACCTGGGTGTTTCTATGATTCCAATTAAATAGAAAACACCAGGCATAAGCTAGCAAAAGATACCTCTCTTCCATCACTAAAGAAAATCAGCATTTTTTGAGCCTCAAGATAGCCTTTGATTTACTAAAAAAGAACCATCAAAGCAAAAAAAAAAAAAAAAAAAACAACCATCCCATCAACAGGTTGTCGTTTGCAACTAAAAAAGATTGATCTTGGCTAATTGATTTTTCAGTAAATATTAAAGCTTTTGAACTGAGCCTGATAATTTTCACATGGAAAGTATTTAATCTCTCTATAAAAGCCACAACCAGGACGCTCATATTTAGTGATCTGATGTTTTGTAGGTCTGCCTGAAGTGCAACACAAAATGTATTTCAGGAAGAACCTTGCCTCTTTTCTAAGTTCTGTTTGATTTTGCTATGTGGGTGAAGATTTTCAAATGGCAGAGAACTGAGGAATTCAATCAATCAAAAAACTGCAGAGAGCAGAACACTAAAGTGCTTTCAGTAATTAGAATTTACCCATAGCAGGACGGTGCTTGTTAAGAATGGTGTTGCAGATGAGGCTCATAGAACTCTCATGTTTTAAAGCATATTGAGAGGAATACACTACACTACACTTGATCTTAGCCAAAAGGCCAAGAAGTGATAATGGCATCATGGCCTGGATCAGGAGCAGTGTGGCCAGCAGCTCAAGGGAGGTTATTCTTCTCCTGTACTCAGCACTGGTCAGGCCACACCTTGAGTGCTGTGTCCAGTTCTGGGCCCCTCAATTCAAGAGAGATGTTGAGGTACTAGAAGGTGTCCAGAGAAGGGCAGCAAGGCTGGGGAGGGGCCTGGAGCACAGCCCTGTGAGGAGAGGCTGAGGGAGCTGGGGGTGTGCAGCCTGCAGAAGAAGAGGCTCAGGGCAGACCTCATTGCTCTACAACTACCTGAAGGGAGGCTGTAGCCAGGTGGGGTTGGTCTCTTCTCCCAGGCAACCAGCAACAGAACAAGAAGACACAGTCTCAAGTTATGCCAGGGGAGGTCTAGGCTGGATGTTAGGAGGAAGTTGTTGTCAGAGAGAGTGATTGGCATTGGAATGGGCTGCCCAGGGAGGTGGTGGAGTCGCCGTCCCTGGAGGAGTTCAAGAAAAGCCTGGATGGAGCACTTAGTGCTATGGTCTAGTTGACTAGACAGGGCTGGGTGCTAGGTTGGCCTGGATGATCTTGGAGGTCTCTTCCAACCTGGTTGATTCTATAATTCTAAGATTCTATGACTCTGTGCTTGGTTTTCAGCATGCAATTAATGGGATGAAGTGCTTGAAGCTGCAATATGCACTGTCCTGGTTCAAAACAAAGCACTTAGAATCATAGAATCATCCTGTCTGGAAAAGACCTCCAAGATCAAGTCCTACCCTCTACCCAACACCTCCATGACCACTAGACCAAGACCTGACATATGCTTGGTTTGGTTTTTAACTTAGAACATAATTATTAAATGAGTTTGAACTCCTTGAAAGCTAAACATTTAATGCAAGCTATTTTTCCTTCAATCTATGGATTAAACTAGTTTCCAGAAATCTAAATTTCTAGTTTAATCTAAACTAATTGTCTTTATTTTATGGAAGTAGAGACTCTTCTAGGGTTTAGCTCCACCACCCTAATATCTGTATTTGGAACAGGATGCAATTGTCTTCCAAATTAATTTCTCCTTTCTAACATTAAGTAACATGTAGGGAAGCTGTGTTTTAAGCACGTGTCTAACTTTGAGCATGTACCTGGTACACTTAGAAATCACACACTCTGAACACTTAGTATCAACTGAGATGCTCAGTACCAAAATGCTTCAAGTGCTTTGCTTGACCAGGGAAAAAGAACTTGGTACACTGAAGTATAAAGTTCCAAGACAGAATCCAGCTGGAACAGACCCCAGGAACAGACTCTCCTTACCAGGAGAGCCTGCAGGAGCTGGGGCTCCTTAGCTTGGAAAGGAGGAGCCCGAGGGGTGACCTCTCTCATGTTTTAAATATATAAAGGGTGAGTGCCAAGAGGATGGAGCCACACTCTGCTCAGTGATGCCCAAGGACAAGACAAGGGGCAATGCATGGAAGTTCCATGGCAACACGAGAAAGTTTTTTCCCTGTGATGGTGACAGAACACTGGAACAGGCTGCTTGGGGTCGGTTGTGGAGTCTCCCTCTCCAGAGATATTCAAGATCTGCCTGAATGTGTTCCTGTGTGATCTGGTGCAGGTTATTATCCTGCTCTGGCAGGGGGGTTGGACTGGATGAGCTTTTGAGTTCACTTCCAGCCCCTAATACTCTGAATCTGTGAAGGTGGTTGAGTCCTCGACCCTGGAGGTTTCTAAAAGATGCAAAGATGTGGTTCTAAGGAATGTCAGGCAGTGATAAGACTAAAGGGAATGGAACAAAACTAGAAATGGGTAGATTCACACTGGATGTTAGGAATATGTTCTTCAGCATGAGGGTGGTGGGACTCTGGAACAGGTTGCCCAGGGAGGTGGTTGAGGCCTCATCCCTGGAGGTGTTTAAGACCAGGTTGGATGAGGCTCTGGCCAGCCTGATCTAGTCTGAAGATGTCTCTGTCCATGGCACGGGGGTTGGAACTAGATGATCTTTGTGGTCCCTTCCAAACCTGACTGATTCTATGAAATGGTTTAACACCAGACTTGGTGAAGTTAGAGAATGATCAGACTTGATGATCTTAAAGGTCTTCTATTAGACTCTATGCTAGAGAAATGTGTTTCTAGGTACTCCTTTCCACTCCACAGGTAGAGTAGATGTGAAATGGGAAGGGTATACACAAGTGCAGGCTGTGCAAAAGTGCAGAAATTTGGTAACTGGAATTTTTTGAGTGTTGAAGGTTAAGCATATGAATAGTTCCAATGAAGTTAATGGGATTTCTCATGTTAATGACAAGCTCCTGTGTCTCCCTGAATCACTACGCACATGACTCATTCCACAACGTGACTCACTGGTTGAAACTCATCTACCAGTTGCAAAAGAAGAGATTGATAATGAAGGGTAAAGAAGCCTGAAGGAAAAGCAAAAGTAAATGTTAATATATTTAGAAACATTAAGCAGATTTAAAAGCTTGAGCATATTTACCTTTGCATAAGGGGAAAAAATAATTAAAGAGCAGCATTTGAGGCCTTAAATGTCACAGAAAGAAAATACTGCTTGGAGAATAACAAGAGGCATCTCTGTACTTAACATCTCTTATGCTGTCTGAATGCTATCATATAACATTTGAAACCCCCAGTGCTATGCAATTACAAAGCAAATCAGCTGTAAAACATGCACTTTTCTTTTTTTAAAGTTGTGAAAGAGAGGGTGGGTAAGTGGGTGGCAGAATGATGAAACTTATAGAAAATACATTATTTGTCATGAAATAGAGCAGAAGGAACAGAAATTAAAAGTAGGGGGGAAAAAATCAGGTGGTGAGTGAGTGGGCAGAAGTCACCACTTTATTACTCCTTCAGTGCAGAGGTTTTTATTTAGCATTCATGTTCTCAGTAAAATGTGTGACTGAAAAGGCAGTTGTTATTATTCCATTAAGTTCCTGTTGGCTTAATGGACATAAGAGAAAGTCATTCCCAGATAGACAAAGCCAATCAAAAGAAGAACTATATAAGGCACTGAGTGAGTCAGCTGAAGGTGAATGATGGTTAAGAGTGGATAATCAAAACAGCCTTGAAGAGCATATGTTCTAGATGATCTGCAGATCCACCAGCAACAAACCACTAATAGTTTGCCATATAATCACCTACCTGCTAATACAAAACTAATGCAGCAGAGTAGCCAAAAAGCAGTTGAAATCACAGCATCATAGAATGTTAGGGGTTGGAAGGGACCTTTGGAGAATCGAGTCCACCTCCCCTGACAAAGCAGGATCACACAAGAGCATATGCAGTTGGGTTTGGAAAGTCTCCAGAGAAGAAGACTCCACAACCTCTCTGAACAGCCTGTTCCATGTTCCAGCACTCTCACAGTAAAGAAGTGTCTCCTCACATCGAGGTGGAGCCTCCTGTGTTCTAGTTTGTATCTGTTGTTCCTTGTCCTGTCACTGGGCACCACCAAAAAGAGTCTGGCACCTTCCTCCTGACACCCACCCCCACTAATAAGATTCCCTCAGCTTTCTCCAGACTAAAGAGCTCCAGTTCTCTCACTCTTTCTTCATAGCAGAGGTGTTCAAGCCCCTTAATCATCCTCACAGCTCTCACCTAGACTCTCTCCACTTTCTTTCTTATGGAATGCCCGTGACTAACAGTTGATCTGCTAAAATCATTGAGACTCCTGAGAGGAAACAGCATTTTGGACAAAGTCAAGGTAGTAAATATTCCAGTGCCCATAAGGATTCAACTATGAATAATGAGAAGAAAGACCAATGTAAACATAAAATGAACCTATGTTCATACAATGCTTTGGTGGAAGGGACCTTAAAGATCAACTTGTTCCAATCCCCACTGCCATGGGCAGGTACACCTCCCACCAGTCCAGGTTGCTCAAGGCCTCATCCAACCTGGCCTTGAACACCTCCAGGGAGGGAGCATCCACAACCTCCCTGGGCAACCTGTGCCAGTGTCTCACCAGCCTCACTTAGAAAGAGTTTCCTTCTAATATCCAATCTGAATCTGCCCCCCTTGAGCTTCAATCCATTCCCTCTCTTCCTATCACTACAAGCCCTTGTAAAAAGTCCCTTCCAGGCTCTTCTTTTTTCTATTTTTTTAACCAGGTTGGAAGAGACCTCCAACATCATCCAGCCCAACCTAGCCCTAGCCAGTCAACTAGGCCATGGCACCAAGTGCCTCATCCAGGCTTTGCTTCAACACCTCCAGGGATGGTGACTCCACCACCTCCCTGGGCAGCCCATTCCAATGCCAATCACTCTCTCTGACAACAACTTCCTCCTAACATCCAGCCTAGACCTCCCCTGGCACAACTTGAGACTGTGTCCCCTTGTTCTGTTGCTGTTTGCCTGGGAGAAGAGACCAACCCCACCTGGCTACAACCTCCCTTCAGGTAGTTGTAGGCAGCAATGAGGTCTCCCCTGAGCCTCCTCTTCTGCAGGCTGCACACCCCCAGCTCCCTCAGCCTCTCCTCTTAGGGCTTGTGTTCCAGGCCCCTCTCTTCTAGGTCCCCTTCAGGTACTAGAATGACCACTACATCTTAATATTAGTTTTGTCTGAGATTGACAGGAAGAGCTGAGGCTGCTTCTTCACAGGCTGTGAACAGTTCATATTCCAGAGATACTGGGCAGAGCACCAATATCAACAGGAATAATTGCAGTAGTATTAATAGAAACTGCTCAATCTCAAATAACTACTGAAGCAAATAGAACTGAAGAGCCTCTTCTGAGATTTTCCCTCGTGGCACTTAGCTGAAACTTATTATAAGTTTCTGAAGGACAGATGCCAAGAGAAAAGAAAACAGATGATCAAAAATGCTGTAAATTATTCATCACTTACATTGCTCTGGAAAAGTGAAGAAACTAGGGTAAAAACAGGTGCATGTTTGGTCAAGTTACTCTGGTTTCTGCTTCTAATCTCAATTTTAACATTTATAGCACTGCACTTAGCTTAGGGTTTCAGTAAATAGTGATGTTAAAGAAAAGCTAAGTGGTGCATTTATAGCACACTGCTGATCTGTATTCATTCCATGAGCAAATATGTCTAATTCATGGTAAATATAAGGCAGCTGCCCCTTAACTCTCAATTACTCCTGATCTTATATTTTATAGAGGTATAAGGATCTGACTGAATATATATTTCTGCCATTTATTTTCTACTTGCTGAACTTATTCACAGGGACTATCAACACAGTGCAATGAAACTCTATGGCATGAGTGGTCAAATCTTTGATTCCTTAAGGCCTGCAGCACTTCATCTGGTTAATAATGACAATTATAAAACAGATGTGCATGTTGCCATCAGGACAGAATAACAATGGAATTAAGCAAGTAGTCCAAAACAAGTGGACCAAGATCTTTCATTCCTTAAGACCTGAAGCACTTCATCTGGTTGATAATGACAATTATAAAATAGATGTGTATGTTGCCATCAGGACAGAATAACAATGGAATTAAGCAAATAATCTAAACAAGTGGACCAAGATCTTTGATTCCATAAGGCCTGGTTAATAATGACAACTATAAAACAGATGTGCATGTTGCCATCAGGACAGAATAAAAGTGAAACTAAGCAAGTAGTCTAAACAAGTGGACCAATATCTTTCATTCCTTAAGGCCTGCAGCACTTCATCTGGTTAATAATGTCAATTATAAAACAGATGTGCATGTTGCCATCAGGACAGAATAACAATGGAATTAAGCAAGTAGTCCAAACAAATGGACCAAGATCCTGATGTCAGCTACTGAGCAACTTCTAAAGAAAGCATTCTTTCCTGTTAGCTGTTCTTGAGTAGTCATTTTGCCTTGTGAGATACAGCCAGAACATTTACCATTAGCACTACTTCGAATCATAGAATGGTTTAGGTTGGAAAGGACTTCAAAGATCATCCAGTTCCAACCTCCCACCATAGGCAGGGACACCTCCCAGTAGAACAGGTTGCTCAAGATCTCTTCTTAAAAAGCAAAGAAAGGAAACTCAAACTGCTGCCAAGGGAATCACAGAATTATTAAGGTAGGAAAAAACCTCTAAGGTCAAGTCCAACCTTCCGTCCAACACCTCCATGATCACTAGACTGTGTCCCAGAGTGTCACACCCACTTGCTTTTTGAACACCTCCAGGGATGGTGACTCCATCACTTCCCTGGGCAGAGAAGATTTTGATGTAAACAACTCAGTGTCCTCTTCTGAGGGAAGAGTTGAAAACCTGATTCTGGCTGGACCACTGAGAAAAAGACTGAGAAGAGGATAAACCCAAGGGACATGCAGGGCAGGAGTCTATGGTAGGTTTTTGGCACACCTCAAGAAGGTCATAACTTGAGGGAAACATCTCCGGTGACGGATAGCCTAGAAACAGCAGAAGTCATCAGTCTTCCTGATTGAGAGAGCTGAGGTTAATATTGTCAAATCACCTGTCTGTGTGGAAACTTCAGGGCATTATCTTCTATTTCTGTTCTCCAGAAGAGAAAGAGACTACAGCTTAGCAGAAGAGACTTAGTAGAAGAGACAACAGCTTAGAAGCAGACACTGTGTGGTGCACTACTGCATACTCACAGCAGGATGGACACTGTGGGTATGGAAAACTGGAAAAGACAAGGGTTCTGCTATGCAAGCCTGGCAACAGTGTCCACAGTGGCACAGGCAGCTAAGGGATGTTTAAAAATATAAATATTAACAAATAATGAAATAAATGGGGATGGAAAAGGAGGGTTTCTAAAGCACTGAATAACAGGCACCAAAAATATATCTGTTTAATCAAAGCAAATATACTTCATATTGAGAAGATGATCTGAAGATCAGTTCTGATAGAGACCTCAGATCCTTGATAATCCTGTTGGGATGAGGAGATTTCTGGGGTATTCATCTAAGCATAATGAAACAGAGGTTGGTCTTCAAATTACAGATGTGCTCAGCAGCACAGCATATGACACTCTCTGAACCAAAATGGTGCTTGTGAAAAAGCTTCAGGAACTATAGTGCAGCTAACTTAATAAAACCTGGCTGTCCAACTGGATTCTAGGGTAGGCAAAATCATGGAATCATAGAATGGTCTAGGTTGGAAAGGACCTCAAGGATCATCCAGCTCTAACCCCCTGCCATAGGCAGGGACACCTCCCACTAGAACAGGTTGCTCATCCAACCTGGCCTTGAACACCTCCAGGGAGGGAGCAGCCACAACCTCCCTGGGCAACCTGTGCCAGTGCCTCACCACTCTCACTGTAAAAAACTTCCACCCCACCTCTAGTCTACATCTCCCCTCAGCCAGTTTAAACCCATCCTCTCATTACAAGACCTTGTAATTAGTCCCTCCTCAGCCTTCCTGTAGTCCCCCTTCAGATAATGGAAGGCCACTATAAGGTCTCCTCAAATCCTTCTCTTCTCCAGACTGAAAAGCCCCAACTCTTGTAGCCTGCCCTCATAGCAGAGCTTCTGCAGCCCTGTGAGCATCTTTGTGGCCCTCCTCTGGACTGGCTCCAACAGTTCCATGTCCCTCTTGTGCTGGGGGCTCCAGAACTGCCCCCAGGACTGCAGGTGGGGTGTGAGGAGAGCAGAGCCAAGGGGCAGAATCCCCTCCCTTGCCCTGCTGCCCACACTGCTCTTGATGCAGTCCAGGACACAGTTGGCTGCTACTAAGCATTTCCAGAGCACCCTAAATTTTATAGCCATAAAGACAAACAAGGTCTTGGATCTGAAAAGCTTACACTGTAATTACTTCATACAGAGGAAAAAAACCTGCTACAGCCATTTCTGAGATCCTTATGTAAAACAGATTTAGCAAAGATGAAAGAGTTCACAGCAGGGCAAGTGAGGTAGTTGGTAGCATGGCAAGATTTACATACACAATAAACTTGAAAATGCTGGGATTACTTAGGGAAAAAAAAAGAAAGCCTTAAGGAAGAACAAGCCTGAAGTAGTGCAAATTACAGAGGTGTCCACAAAATATTTGTTCCTTTTTACTCTGCCAGATTTTCTTCTGTTTAAGAATAAATGGAGGTATGTAGTCAGTAAATAAAGGAAAATGCCTGTATAAATAGCACATGTTGTGCAAAACACAGCAACACAAGGTCACTGCAGCAAGCAATGTGACAGATTGGAGGAAAAGGATTAGCTACATTTAGGATGCAGCAGTTTAAGTTAAACACATAACAGCGTTTAGAGAGATTCAGTTGTCTGTAAGCTATTTGCCTGCAAGCGTCTGATAGCCAAGGAATTTGCCACATCCATCCATAATTGGGCAGACTGGTTAAATATTCCAGGACCTCATTCTAGTGGGAAAGGAGTAGGCACTTTGTAGTGCAGATAGATGAACTGGTGACTTGGCCAGCACCTTCCCCTAGATCTTCCTGATGAGGAGAGACTGAGGGAGCTGGAGCTCCTTAGCTTGGAGAGGAGGAGGCTAAGGGGTGACCTTATTCATGTTTGTAAGTATGTAAGGGGTGAGTGTCAGGAGGATGGAGCCAGCCTCCTCTTGGTGATGCCCAGTGACAGGACAAGGGGCAATGGGTGGAAGTTCAGGCATAGGAGGTGCCAGGTGAACCTGAGGAACAATTTTTTCCCTGTGAGGGTGGCAGAGCACTGGAACAGGCTGCCCAGGGAGGTTGTGGAGTCTCCCTCTCTGGACATATTCAAGAACTGTCTGGATGTGTTCCAGTGTGATCCCACTCTGGCAGGGGGGCTGCACCAGATGATCTTTCAAGGTGTTCAAGAAAAGCCTGGATGAGGCACTCAGTGCCATGGTTTAGTTGATCGGACAGGGCTGGGTGCTAGGTTGGCCTGGATGATCTTGGAGGTCTCTTCCCATCTGGTTGATTCTATGATCCCAGCCCCTGACACTCTGTGATCCCCCTAGATATACCTTACTCCATATAGATTAAATCCTGCTAATTGTTGCCACGTTTCACAATTTTATATCCTTCAGTAAGTGCTATCTCTCAGGATAGGTCTGTGCAGCATGCTGGAGGACTGTCTAGCAGCACTTCTCAGGGAAATCACAGCAGCAGGGAGCTGCAGGCTAATTTAGGTTGGCTGTGAAGCATGCCACCAAGCAAATTATTCTGCCTAGAGTTCCACACGGCTGCTGTTAGGATCCCTCTAACACAGAATTCTTTACAACACTCTACTGAAGCATAGCATACCCTATAGATATGAAAAATAACCTACTTTAATAACCACAGAGCACAGATTAGGAAACAAGACATTGAAGATACCTGAAATTCCCTTAGCTAGGTAAAATACATAACAGAAGAGACATAAATTTGCATGAAATAAGCACATTTCCCTCTGCTCCTTTGTTTAAATGGAATTGGGCAATTCCTTTGTAAAGTAGCTTCTAGCAAGTGTATTATTCTCCACTGACCAAGTGCATGCCTGGGACTGGATGGCACAGAATCACAGAACAGAACTTTAGAGGCTGTAAGGGATCTCCAGAGATCATCAAGTCCAACCTCCCTGCCAAAGCAGGATCACCTAGGGGAGTCCACACAGGAATGCACCCAGGCAGGTTTGGAAAGTCTGCAGAGGAGGAGACTCCACAACCTCTCTGGGCAGCCTGCTCCAGGGCTCCACCATCCTCACTGTGTTTCTCCTCACGTTGAGGTGAAACCTTCTGTGTTCCAGTTTGCACTTGTTGCTCTGTCTTACTGCTGCTGACCACGAAAAAGAGATTGGCCTCATCCACTTGACACCCACCCCTCAGACACTTATAGACAATGATCAGATCTCCTCTCAGTCTTCTCTTCTCCAGACTAAACAGCCTCAACTCCCTCAGTCTCTCTTCACAGGGGAGATGAGTGCTCAAGTCCCCCAGTCATCCTCGTGGCTCTCTGCTGGACTCTCTCCAGCAGGTCCCTGTCTCTCTTCAACTGGGACACCCAAAACTTGACACAGTATTCCAGGTGTGGTCTCACAAGGGCAGAGTAGAGGGGAAGAAGAACCTCTGTAGCCCTGCTGCCCATATTTTTCCTGATGTACTTCAGGATGCCATTGGCTGTCTTGGCCACAAGGGCACATTTGCTGGCCCATGTAGGTCTTGCTGTCCACCAGCATGGATCTGCTTTCCAGCAGGGCAGCTCCCAACCTGTACTGGTGCCTGCTGTTATTCTTCCCCACATGCAGGACCCTGCACTTGTCCTTATTGAATTTCATGTGCTTACTGTGTAATGAAAGTAATATCATCCTATATGGACCAAGGAGATGCTTGGTACTGTATGTCACACTACAAACCTCTAATGACAAATATAACAGCAACAACAGCTCTGCTCAGTGGGAAACACCACTGTGTGCATTAGAAGCAGGGACTAACAGAGGGGTTTTAGTTGGGTGGTGACTTCTAAAATCGATTTTTCAAAGTTATATAATCTCCAGGGGGTGAGTAGACCCTTTGCAACAAGGGAATCTTAAACAGTGAGGCTTACACAGCCTGGGAGAAGTGACCTTCATGTTTTCACTTGCAACAGAAGTAAGAGTAATTATATGCTTGCAAAATAAGAGTCAGAACTATGTGTCTGAGTTCAGGAGTAACTCAGTACATCATTTTTTTGCAATGGTAACATTAGGCATTACATAAATCATCATTACAAGAGGGAAATTAAAGCAACAAAACTCCAAACACTGGCTCTTAGTACAATCCTCTTTTCTATGCACCATAACCACCTGCAAAATACAGCAAAGCCTGCATTAGCAAATTCAATAAATGCTAATAGATCAAATAATTTAAATCTTAATCTGCTTCTCTCCTTGGAGAGAATCAGGACTGATTGTCTTACTATTCCCTAATGAATAAGTAACCAAAATTGTTCCTGAATGTGTTTTTAATGTGGCCTCATTAATCAGCTATTGTCTATGCTTCTGGCTAGCTCACCACCATTGGCATGTGGAATTTGGTCTCACTCTCTCCTGCAAGTGTGATACTGTTACAGGTTACCACATCTGACCAAGATACTAACATTTTACACCAGCATATTTGGTTACTTCTAATCATATTTCATAGAATCATAGAATCAAGCAGGTTGGAAGAGACCTCCAAGATCAGCCAGGCCAACCTAGCACCCAGCCCTAGTCAATGAACCAGACCATGGCACTAAGTGCCTCATCCAGTCTTTGCTTGAACACCTCCAGGGACGGTGCCTCCACCACCTCCCTGGGCAGCCCATTCCATTGCCAATCACTCTCTCTGCCAACAACTTCCTCCTAACATCCAGCCTAGGCCTCCCCTGGCACAACTTGAGATATGTATACATTTTTATATGTGTGTTTTTCATGTGTGCCCTTGTTCTATTCCCAGGCAAGCAGCAACAGAACAAGGGGACACAGCCTCAAGTTGTGCCAGGGCAGGTCTAGGCTGGATGTTAGGAGGAAGTTGTTGGCCCCTCTCGGCCCACCTCTGCTAACCAGGCCAATCCAGGTAACCAAGCTGCTCACTGCTCTCAGCTCTCCCTGCCTGCTGCCCGGGGCTGCTGCCTCTGGCTGCTTTAGGTGCTGCTCTGTCCCCCCGCACCTCGCACTGAGCCAGCACACGACCTAACCACGCGTTCCGCCCTGCCACCGCTCCGGCCTGCCGTGCCAGCCCGGGGGCTGCCTCCCTGCTGCACACAGACTCCATTGCACTGCTCCAGCCGCAGACCTGGAACCCTGCTGTGCCCCGGTGGCTGCTGACCACCCGACCACATCCTGAGAGCCACAGAAGACCTCCCTGGTGCCCGTGAGACCTCCTCAGACAGCGCACCCCAGTTGGAATTGAACTCTAAGCTCCGTGTGAAACCAGCCCCGTGGCTTTCACTGGGTGTGCTTTGGGAACACAGACACTGAGCCCTCCAGCTAGGGAGTCCTTGAACCCTCTCGATTCCAGCTGCTAAAGGCATTTCACAACTTGACCAGCGGCAAGGCTCTGACCAGAAACGTTTCCAAACCCTTTACCAAGCTGCTTCACTTGGCTGTACACAGACATCCTGCACAAGAGTTTCACCAACCGCATCACAGGGTTGGTGTGGGGTAGTTGCATACAAGTCTGGGGGAAAGCTCTCTTTGTATATACTAACAAATCATTTGATAACCTGTACATCAGCCTCGTTATCACAGTATCACAGTATCACAGTATTATCAGGGTTGGAAGAGACCTCACAGATCATCAAGTCCAACCCTTTACCACAGAGCTCAAGGCCAGACCATGGCACCAAGTGCCACGTCCAATCCTGCCTTGAACAGCCCCAGGGACGGCGACTCCACCACCTCCCCGGGCAGCCCATTCCAGTGTCCAATGACTCTCTCAGGGAAGAACTTTCTCCTCACCTCCAGCCTAAATCTCCCCTGGTGTAGCCTGAGGCTGTGTCCTCTCGTTCTGGTGCTGGCCACCTGAGAGAAGAGAGCAACCTCCTCCTGGCCACAACCTCCCCACAGGTAGTTGTAGACAGCAATAAGGTCACCCCTGAGCCTCTTCTTCTCCAGGCTAACCAATCCCAGCTCCCTCAGCCTCTCCTCGTAGGGCTGTGCTCAAGGCCTCTCCCCAGCCTCGTCGCCCTTCTCTGGACACGCTCACCCCAAACTCACCCCCCTCTATAACACTGACACACTTAATTCTTCTGCATCCTTGCCTTGCAGGCTTGAGTTTTGTTGCTCGCTCCTGTATCCACACAGACCCTTTGCATACGCACTCTCTGTTACAACACCCCCCTAAATCTAGCTCTGGTGCTTTAGTTTGTACTTTAGCCCCATGCCATTCTACCCCACGACTTCTCCCCTTGTTGAATTACAAGGCTTGGTTTAAAGCGATTCGTGCTGCCAGCTGCGTTACCTGCGCACGGCTTTAACGCAGCAACGGGACAGAAACAAAGAGAGAGAGAAGAAGTTGGAAAGCTCTGATATAAAATGGCTGCTTTTGTTCTTGGTATCACTGAGCCAGACTGCCATCTATTGGAAAATAAACATTTTTTGTTTAAATGACACTGTTAAAGACACTGAAACTACTCTAAATCATTGTCAGAAGCTGATTTTGCTGACAATCACACCCAAGACGGCTTCGTATTTCAAGAGGAAACACCTAAGCTGCTGTTAAAGTCAAGGACTTTCCACCCCTCATGTTCTGGAACGTGTTTTTAAAGCACAGCTCCTCTTCTGCCTTGCTGAACAATGAAATCTCAGTTAGCTGAAGTGAAGGTTCTGCATGTAGCAAACACAGAAAAGCTGAAGCAAATGTAGAAAAGCACTGAACAATACTGAAGGCCAAGCGTAAGGTCCTGCACCTGGGTGGGGGCAATTCCAAGCACAAATCCAGGCTGGGTGGCAAATGGCTGACAGCAGCCCTGAGGAAAAGAACCTGGGGGTCTGGGGTGATGAAAAGCTCCACAAGAGCCTGCAGTGTTAGTGCAGCCCAGACAGCAACCCTGTGCTGGGCTGCAGCAGGAGCAGTGTGGGCAGCAGGGCAAGGGAGGGGATTCTGCCCCTTGGCTCTGCTCTCCTCACACCCCACCTGCAGTCCTGGAGCCCCCAACGCAAGAGGAACATGGAATTGCTTGAGCCAGTCCAGAGGAGGGCCACAAAGATGCTCAGAGGGCTGCAGAAGCTCTGCTATGAGGGCAGGCTGCAAGAGTTGGGGCTCTTCAGTCTGGAGAAGAGAAGGATTTGAGGAGACCTTATAGTGGCCTTCCAGTATCTGAAGGGGGCTACAGGAAGGCTGAGGAGGGACTAGTTACAAGGTCCTGTAATGACAGGATGACAAGTAATGGCTTTAAACTGGCATAAGGGAGATTTAAACTGGATGTTAGGAAGAAGTTGTTTGCAGTGAGGGTGGTGAGACACTGGCACAGGTTGCCCAGGGAGGTTGTGGAGCACAGAAGCACAGAAAGTGATCTTTGATCACCTCCCTGGAGGTGTTCAAGGCCAGGCTGGATGAGGCCTCGAGTGACCTGTTCTGGTGGGAGGTGTCCCTGCCTGTGTCAGGGGGTTGGAACTGGATGATCTTTGAGGTCCCTTCCAACCTAAACCATTGTATGATTCTATGATAAATTCCCCCCCAGTCACCTCTGCTGTAGCTATCAGTGCTCTTCTTGTCTTTACAGAAACAGGGAAACTAAAGAGTGACTTCAAGTCACAATGGCCTAAATGCAACAGCAACAGCAACAACAAATCAGCCAGGAACTGAGAGTAAAAAATCTCTCAATCAATCATCAATCCCACCCAGTATAAAAGCACTTCATAAAAGCAGGCAATGCCAACTCAAATGATGTCTGGGTGTATAAATGCCCTTTCAGAGCGCTAAAGTAGCACAGAGTCATAGAGTGTCAGGGGTCGGAAGGAACCTCTGGAGATCATCAAATCCAATCCTCCTGCCAAAGCAGGATGACCTCTGGCAGGTCACACAGGAACATGCTTAGACCAGTCTGGAAAGTTTCCAGAGAAGACTCCACAACCTCCCTGGGCAGCCTGCTCACAGTAAAGTAGTTTCTCCTCATGTTGAGGTGGAACCTCCTGTTCCTGCTTATACCTGTTGTTCCTTGTCATAGCATCACAGAATCAACCAGGTTGGAAGAGAACTCCAAGATCATCCAGGCCAACCTAGCACCCAGCCATGTCCAATCAAGTAGATCATGGCACTAAGTGCCTCATCCAGGCTTTTCTTCAACACCTACAAGTCCACCACCTCCCTGGGCAGCCCATTCCAATGCCAATCACTCTCTCTGCCAACAACTTCCTCCTAACATCCAGCCCAGACCTGCCCTGGCACAACTTGAGGCTGTGTCCCCTTGTTCTGTTGCTGGTTGCCTGGCAGAAGAGACTATTACTGGGCACCCCTGAAAACAGACTGGCACCTTCTCCTTGGTACCTACCTCCCAGATACTTAGAGACATATGTGCTAGTTTGAGCCTAGCTACAATGTTTTGGTGAGAAGGGTTAGATCACAGGCTGTGAAAGGGAAGGAGGATGATGTCTAATTCACTCATAGGCTTGCTGAGAGGTATAAGAACAAGAATCCAAACATAGACAGGGGAGTTGTTCTTCTTCTGCTGGGGAGCCAGGAGCTGCATTTTTTTTGTCTCTCTAGCCTCTCTGCCATTTCACTGACTAATCCACTTTGCTTCCTAACCCCCTGGCTGAACCTCCATTCTTCCTTGGGACTGGGGTAAGGTTGAGAGGGCTGGGAGAAGGTGGAAGGGTGGTTGGGAACCCCTCCTGGGCACTCAGGTTTCTGGGAGGGCTGTTGTGTTTCTGTGTTACCTTTTACCTTGTATAGTTCTGTCTATAACTGTATATACTGTAACTCTCTGCTTGTACATTGAGCTAAGCTGTAAATAGAAAGCTTCATTCAATTTCCAGAGCCACTGAGTCTAGTCTGGGGCAGCAAGGAACACCCAAACCATCACAACATAATGACCCACAAATCCACTTGCAGAATTATGTTCAGTCTGACCTTTAACCTTGCAGAGACAATGACCAAGGGGTTGGTGTCTGCTGTCTCTTAAGTGAAGGTAGACTGGGAAATAAAGAATTAACATTCTATGTGACAATACAGCAGAAGGATACTGAAACACAGCCAGAGTTACAAAACCAAGCACTGAAATGATAAAGTTTGCAGTGTTGCTTTAACTTGAATTTCTTCAGCTCACTCTTTATAATGCACACTTCAAATAAGGGCTTGTTAACTTATTTTCATCTGACTTTGTGTTGTCCAGCACACAAACACTTACACTTTGCACCCTCTCCATTAATGTCTCTCCACATTCAGGAAGATAACACAGTTTGGTTTTCCAGAACCCCCAAAATTTCCCAGTTTTCCCTGTCAGCTTTTGGAATGGAAGTGTCCTGTGAGTCTGTTTTGACTCATCTTCAAATCTGTTCCACATCTACACTTTTGGGTCCCTTCTTATCGTCCTTACTTTACTTACTACCCCACTGTACCCTCCCACTCTCAGGTGTTCATGCTCTCTGATCCTCAAGATCCTGCTCTTCACTTTTCCTGTTCAGTTTTTCTGTGTCCTCAGGAAATATGAGTCAATACTGAGCTGATTAGCAATTTGGAATTAAGGTGACTAACCCCAACATTTTCATAGAATCATTGAATGGTTTAGGTTAGAAGAGACCTCAAAGCTCATCCAGTTCCAACCCCCTGCCATTGGCAGGGACACCTCCCACTAGAACAGGTCACTCAAGGCCTCATCCAACCTGGTACTGAAC
Organism: Pogoniulus pusillus; assembly: GCF_015220805.1. NCBI lineage: Eukaryota > Metazoa > Chordata > Aves > Piciformes > Lybiidae > Pogoniulus > Pogoniulus pusillus. The sequence goes on from NC_087278.1 coordinate 4,465,596, forward strand.
ACCTCCAGGGAAGTTGTGGAGCACAGAATCACAGATTGTGATCTTTGATCATATTCTGTGCTTCTGTGCTCCACAACCTCCCTGGGCAACCTGTGACAGTGTCTCACCACTCTCACTATAAAGAACTTCTTCCTGACATCCAGTTTGAATCTCCCTCTGCCAGTTTAAACCCATTACTCCTCATCCTATCATTACAAGACCTTGTCAATAGTCCCTCTCCAGTCCTCCTATAGACCCCTTTCAGATACTGGAAGGCTACTACAAGATCTTCTTGAAGCCTTCTCTTCTCCAAGCTGCAGAGCCCCAACTCTTGTAGCCCCCTGTTCTTGTTGCAGAGCTGCTGCAGCCCTCTGAGCATCTTCCTGGCCTCTGAACTGGCTCCAGCAGTTCCATATCCTTCTTGTGTTGGGGGCTCCAGAACTTCTTTCATCCAAAAAGCTTTTCTTATTTTTCCAGTTTCACTTAACCTCAGAGTGGTGCAAACTCTGCTTCTAATCTGACTTTAAGGTACTTTAGATACATTGGGCTCCTCAACTCAAGAGAGATGTTGAGCTGTTGGAAGGTGTCCATAGAAGGGCAACAAAGCTGGTGAGAGGCCTGGAGCACAGCCCTGTGAGGAGAGGCTGAGGGAACTGGGGGTGTGCAGCCTGCACAAGAGGAGGCTCAGGAGGGAACCTTGTTGCTGTCTACAACTACCTGAAGGGAGGCTGTAGCCAGGTGGGGTTGGTCTTTTCTGCCAGGCAAGCAGCAACAGAACAAGGGGACACAGTCTCAAGTTGTGCTGGGGGAGGTCTAGGCTGGATGCTAGGTGGAGTTGCTATCCCTGGAGGTGCTGAAGCAAAGCCTGGATGAGGCACTTAGTGCCATGGTCTGGTTGACTGGACAGGGCTGGGTGCTAGCTTGGCCTGGATGGTCTTGGAGTTCTCTTCCAACCTGGTTGATTCTATGATAAATCTCTGGGAGGTTTAAATGCTTCATGCCACATGTATCACACACCTGGCCAACAGAAACATGTTAAGCAATAAAATATGCACTGTTCTCAACATAAAAATTGATGAAAAGAAGGAAGTTCTTTAGACTAAACCTACCAGAACAACTTGCTAAGTGGTTGCATGACTAATTGTCCAATAACCCAGGAAATGAAGAGTGGATTCAGTTCTATTCTTGACCTAAGACAGTTCCAACCCACACCTTTTAAAAACAGAATGTATTCTTCTCCACGTGCTGTATCACTGAGCAGCAAACAGCACAAGACATCTGGGGCCTGAGAAGGAATTGAATTTGGTAGTGAATAGGAAGTCCTAAGTGCTGGTATTTTTCCAGTCATTGTAAAACCCAGAGGGGATCAACAGGCTGATGCTGTCTTTTCATTTTAGTGACTGAAAAAGTGGTGTTAAGGCACCCTTACACCACAGAGGGAACTGAACATCACTCTTCCACTTTCCAGGTGAAGCCTTTTGCTGCCAAGTTGCTGCATTTAAAAGTAGGAACTGCCACTACCCTTACACTTAGCAAAACCAGAGAGCTCCACTCTTTCAAATAAAAGGAGATCCTAGGTAGACCAATGCTCCCTTCTGCAGCTCTGAATCAATCCAAACCTTATTTAGCCTAAGTGGTACCACAGATGATTTCTCCCTCTTGAAAAGAACCAGCTGTATAAAAAAATGCAGTGCAATACACTCTGCTGTCTGATGCTTTGTCTTCTACACACAAGTTACCCTCAGCAGGTAGCTCCTGCTGCTCCTTGCTCCACATGATTAAGTTTTTGACCCACAAGCTGATACTCAAAACAGAAATTCCCCAGTCTTGGCCTCCTGTTTCTCTGAGAAAGGGCATAATGCTAAAAATGCAGATGGCTCCAAGCTGACAGATCCTGTGCAGAATCTCCCCAAGGATAGTGAAGTGTCATGATGTAAGTTTTGGACCTGTTCAAATCACTGGACCACAAGAGAAGCTTGCAAAGCCTACACCCAGTCATTGCATCTAGAACCAACATTTGTGCAAGAAATGGCATCATTTGACACATTTGTAACAGGGGCCTGACCCTTACAACTCTTCAGAGCTGATAGTGGCACAGTCAGCAGTGAAGGTTAAGGGGGAAACTGCTGCTTTGAACCTGAAGGAACTGATTGCTTGTAGGAGCACACCAGATGTACTTGCCAGCCCAAGAGAAAAAGACAATATTCTGTCAAAAGGCAGAAGGATTCCATCCTCCAGTGTTACCATGCTCCTGCACTGCTCCTGATTCCACAGGGTCTTGGCAAGTGCAGCAGCAATGAATGTGAGCTGAATGAATGCAGGGAACAGAGCAGACCCCACTTGGCCCACTGAGATTTTCACAGAAGATTCCCATGGAGAGAACTGAAGTCAGAAAGAGCTGCAAATTTCCTTCTCCTCTTCAATACAGATCCAAGGAGTCTATTTCTGACTCCCTATCTATATATGTCTGCACATTCCTCTTTCTCTCTGTTTCTACAAGATCTTAGACATAAATTATTCATTTAAGTTTCTTCAGTCATCACTTCACTGTCACAACTGTTCCACCACCATGGTTGCTGGTCCTGCCCCCAGAGTAGTTTGGCTGCATTTCACCCTTGCACCATTTCCAGAGCTAAACATATGCCTTCGTTTTTGTGCTTCTTCCTGATCACTCTTTGATGGCTCCTCTCAGTGTGTGTGGGTTTCCATATCACCCCTGCACTATTTAAAGGGAGACTACACACCATGGGAAGGCAACACTTCCCCTGAGCTAAAAGGCAGTGTGTCAAAAATGGGAGCAATGTCCTTTTACTTTGATGCCAAGCAGCCAGGTAGCAACTGAACAGACCAAGTGACATGAATATACTTTTAAAACTGAAATGGGTGTTTTAGATCAAGAAGGAAAACCTCACATCATGGCAAAGAGTTCTCTCCATATTGGCCTTGTATATATAGCTGGGTTTACTCCGAGGCAAATGTGCACTGCCCTCCATCCTTTTGGGAGCTTGTGCCCTGATTCTAGTTTACTTGGAAAGAAAAGCTAAGTGCACTAACAGGAAAGAGCCACAACATGCTTTAATGAGTCCCCATTACTGCAGATTAGTTCCCCCATCTCATTCAATATGCAAACAGATGAAATCTCCAAACCAATTATTGCCTAATTTTACCTTTGTATTTTTCTGCTGCATATAAATTACAGATTTAGTGTCTGAATACTTCCTGTTCTCACTGTATTTCATTTAGGTCTGGAAAGATTTCAAGTCTCAGTAGACAGAATTATGCAGATTACATTTCCTGAGAGCAGATTTAAATGGTTAGCACCTACATACAGAAGGCTGTGCAAAAACAATGCTTCAAGAGGATGAGTAGCTCATTCAGACTGACTTCAAGGTGGGTCATGTGTCTAATCATTCAAACACCTAGCAGGGCTTTGAAAAAGGTATTTCTTTCATTTCAGAGCAGCTAAACAACTTTGTAAATCTCATTCTGTCTACATCAATTCTCTAAATTGTAATCTAGTTGTAATCAATTCTCTAAAGCAGGAAAGTCCTGGGCAGGTTTGGATCCACTCACAAGGGCAGATTTCTTTTTCTAAACTTACCAACAACATTAATTGAAATTTAGAATTTAGCATTTCCCCCTCTGTTCTGTGCTTTGCTCCTAGGGCAATTTCATTTGCTTTACTGATTGAGGAAGAGAATTCAATTTTAAAATAACATAGAATGGAGAGGAGAGGAGAGGAGAGGAGAGGAGAGGAGAGGAGAGGAGAGGAGAGGAGAGGAGAGGAGAGGAGAGGAGAGGAGAGGAGAGGAGAGGAGAGGAGAGGAGAGGAGAGGAGAGGAGAGGAGAGGAGAGGAGAGGAGAGGAGAGGAGAGGAGAGGAGAGGAGAGGAGAGGAGAGGAGAGGAGAGGAGAGGAGAGGAGAGGAGAGGAGAGGAGAGGAGAGGAGAGGAGAGGAGAGGAGAGGAGAGGAGAGGAGAGGAGAGGAGAGGAGAGGAGAGGAGAGGAGAGGAGAGGAGAGGAGAGGAGAGGAGAGGAGAGGAGAGGAGAGGAGAGGAGAGGAGAGGAGAGGAGAGGAGAGGAGAGGAGAGGAGAGGAGAGGAGAGGAGAGGAGAGGAGAGGAGAGGAGAGGAGAGGAGAGGAGAGGAGAGGAGAGGAGAGGAGAGGAGAGGAGAGGAGAGGGAAGAAGCTTTGCTAGACTGTACAGGGGGAAAAGAAAGAGAAAAGGCATCCTAGAGCACTTTATTCACAGGATTAGTAGTAATGAAGTCATATTTTCAACTGGAATATCACAACCACAAAAATGCCCAGTACTAAAGACTCAGTCTTTAATACCATCAGGCTATACAGCAATAAAATGTGTAAGAATCATAAGTGAAGATGTTTAACTTCTTCTTCTTTTGGGGGACAACTCTGATCAGATTTTGCAAGCATTTAGGCTCTGGAATAATACTTGATCATCTCCACTTTAATTAAGTGCTCAAAAAGCCTTCCCTTGCACTCCCCATGCTCAAAAGAACAGCTAACCTGAACTTTTTGGTCATATGAGCGGTGTCATGAGAAGCCATTCCGAGGTGTTGTAAGCAAGAGTGGAACATTAAATCCTACCTCTGTAAGTATCACATGCTAGGATATTTGTTCTCTTCAAATGTTACACTTGCACTATTCTCATTCTTGTACTATTTCTTTCTTGAATGTGCCATACATAAAGCAGACATCAGGTTTTTATATTGTCTTGCATCCCATCTTACTTACTACATTAAGCTTGGTTTGGCTTCCACTGGTCATAAGTTCTTCCTCTGATACTTTACTAAAATTGTCCAGAAAATGGTCTGATATTGTATGAGAGAGATCTTCAAAAGAGTATTCCTTTTCTTGGCACAATTTGATTTCATCTAAGAGCTTTGATAATTCTCCAGTCACAGCTTCACCTTTAAAAACAGACACACCATTAGTCAATAATTAGAATACCAAGGGGTAATTTATGCCTAAAAACAAAATGCACATTCTTTACATCTTAACCAGCCCCTGTTATATTCCATGCCTTATCTTCTAAACAGTCATCTTCATGCACATTTCTCCCCTCAGAAATAACAGCATTTCATTCCAGAATGGGAATAACTGGAGGTGAGCTACACACTTCTGCACTCCCTGACACCTTGCATTTCAATAAGGTTAATGACAACATATACTTACCCTTTCTCTGTTTTCTAGCCCTGAAAATGGGCTAGAGATAGCAACTGCCCAAGGATGCAAAACTAAGCCAGGAAAGGAAAGTCCCTACAAACACACAAAATCGAGTGTCCCATATGCCACATGAGGTTCATGTTTGCTGCTGTGATCAACAGGTTCCATAGACTGTGAAGTAGTTTGGAACTGAGTTTCTAAGAGTTCACATCTGTCCTGTCTAAGCATTTTATA